>NW_005054721.1:107620-126998 GCF_000277835.1 Geospiza fortis | reverse complement strand
TGCAAAGCCTTTAAGCCTCTGGGGTTCACCCCCGCTGGCAAAGATGCAGCAAATCCATGACAGTTAGCACAAGAGCTGACAATGTCACAAGCCTCAGTTGGCATCAAATGAAACTGTTGCTGCAAAGTATGTGCACTTTGATGGAAAAAATCATGCGATGCTTTGGCTTGCACAATCACATCAGGCTGGGGCGCTACCCACACAGGGTTAGCCAACCTGTCAGCCCTGGCATTACCTTCTGCTATGAAACCTGGCAAATTGGTGTGACTCCAAATGTGCAAGATGTAATTCAGATGGACCCAGGTTTGAATTGCACTCCACAAGGCCTTCAGTAACTAAAACAAAGCTGCGTTATTGACTTCCTTCAGAAGCGAACAATCCAAATGCCTGGCTATGTCCACGACATAGGCTCAATAAGTGACCACATTCAGAGGCACTTTGGAAAATTCTTGGACCGCCATGGCAATGGCCTTCAATTCAACGAGTTGGGCTGAGCCTGACTCAAGGCCCTCCAGTGTCTGCCATCCAGATTCATCCTTCCAAGTAACAACGGCCTTCCCCGTTTTTCCAGAGCCATCAGTGAATACAGTGGGCCCTTGCACTGGCACCTGGCTGCCCTTTGGCTGCAATGACAAACCCGTCGTCTTTGCCAGCCACAGCAACTTATGACTGGGCATATGATAGGCAATCTGCCCAGAAAATTTTCCAGCGCACTCTGCAAAGGACCGCTGTTAACAAGGCTCCATTCAAAATCTTCCCGCTCCACTGGAAGAGTGATCACCACAGGATCGACAGCCATCAACTGCAAACACCATTGACGACATTTGTTTATCAAACGAGCAATCAGCTCGTACAATGAGGGCACTGTCTTCTTTTCCTGATGGGGCAAAAAGACCCATTCCAAAACATGCAAGGGATCAGACCACTTGTCACTCCACTGGCCAATGATACCCGTAGGATAAAAAAACGGATTGCTAATGAAAACAGTGACATCAATGAAAGCATATTTGGTGAAGCCGATGGGCAGAAATGGCCCTTTGGACCTCCTCCAGTGCCTGTCACGCTGCAGGGGTCAATTCCCAAGGCGACCTCAGATCACAGTCCCCTTACAAAATATCATACAACAGGGACAGTTGTTTCCCAGTCAGTTCCAAGTAAGTACACAACCAGCTGATGACACCCATCAACTTCTGGGCATCATTCAAGGTCCGAATAGAATCTAAAAATTGCCCCTCCTGATGCTGAATGGTTCGGTCAAGAATTTTGACCCCCAAATACTTCCAAGGAGGGTGTTGCTGAACCTTCTCCGGGGCCACCTGCAGCCCGTAAGCATGCAGAGCAGCGAACAGCTGAGGCTGTATCCTCAGCAACTCGTCCTGGGTGGATGCCGCCACCAGGATGTCATCCATGTAATGATAACAACATGCGTGAGGAAACTGATCGCAAACACTGGACAAGGCCTGAGCCACATACCACTGGCAAATAATCGGGCTGTTGCGACAGCCCTGTGGCAAAACATTCCATTGATGCCTCTGTGCAGGTTCGGCATTGTTGACTGAAGGCACCATGAAGGCAAACTTTGGCTTATCATCAGGATGCAAAGGAATTGTAAAAAAACAGTCCTTCAAATCAATGACCAAGATCTCCCACCCCGCAGGGATCATGGTGGGCGAGGGCATACCAGGCTGCAATGCCCCCATGCTTTCCATCACTGCATTGATTTTTCGGAGGTCTTGCAACATCCTCCACTTCCCAGACTTTTTTTATCACAAAGACGAGAGTATTCCAGAGACTCATAGAAGGCTCGATGTGTCCCTGCTGCAGCTGTTCCTGAACCAATTCACGAAGGGCGATCAGTTTCTCTTCCATCAGGGGCCACTGATGAACCCAAATGGGTTTGTCCCCCAGCCACTGTAAAGGCAGCGTAGGATCCCTCAACATAGGGTCAAACTGCAGCCACCTGCCCACTTGCGTTGACGATGAGCACAAAACGTTGGCTCATCATGGTACGTGCTGGACCCCCCACCCCTACAATGGGTGTTCCCATGGGGGCCAAAGGCCACATAGAAGGCCACACAGAGAGGGAGATGACAGTCAAATCCACCCTCGTGTTGATCAAACCTTGCAGCTCAATCTTTGGCAGGTGGGCACCTGGTAGGGTCAGGACACGTATCATCTGGGCTCGCCGAGTGGAAATGGTCACAGACCAGAGGGCTCGTGGCAGTCCCTTGGATCCGAAGCCACCAGTCCCACTAGTCTGCAGGTCAGTCCTGGGGACACATGACTGAAAAAGCACAAGGTGAGCAATCCAAGTCCCTGCCGGAATAGTGACGGGGAGAGGGTGTGAAAACTGTGGCAAAAACCAATCCTGAAAAGGCAGAGTCAATGAGTCCCAGATGAACAAAGATCCCTTGGTGGGTGACATTAGATGTCCCCACCAGCAACGCGCCCAGCCCCTGCTCCAGAGGTCCAAGGACGTTCAAAGGAACCTTATGCTCACTGCTGGACTCTAGGATGACTGTGCCGACGGTACATACATCCATGCCGGCAGAGCCATGGGTGATGTCTCCGAGCTGGCTGGGCAAACCTGAGCTGGCGCCGTGCCCTGAGGAATCACTTTTGTTGGGGCACAATTCCTCTTTGCACTCTTCCTCCCGTTTCCCAGGCCTGCCAAAGGCTGGCCATTTGTGTCAAATTTTGACCTGCATTGGCTGGCAAGGTGACCTGCCTTAAGGCATCTAGCGCACAAGAAGTTGGCACCCATACCTGCCGGCTTGGGTGCACCTTGCTGTTTCTTGCCCTTATTTTTGTTCTTCTTCCGGCATCCACCCCCTAAGGGTACCTGGCCTGGCTGCTTAGCAACCACCAGAGTGGACACCCTGTGATCCACAGCACCCGCTTTAACACATGCCATGGCCGTGTCCACCACCGACAGGTCGCCAGGAAGGGCATCTATGATCCTCCGGCATTCGCTGTTGGAATTGAACCGGGCCAATTGTTTTAAAAAGGATTCCCTCAGGTCAGCCTCCTAAATCTGCTTCTCCAGGGCATCAATAAGCTTCTTGACAGATGCCACAGAAGGCTCACCCGGCCCCTGCATTACCGTTGTGCATTGGGGCCTGGGGGAGGCCGCCTCAATGATCTTCAACAATGCAGCAAATCCCACATTTTGACACTGCTCAAGAACAGCAGTGTCCCAGGTAGCCTGAAAATCATGATTGGAGTAGGCATGCTCCCCAAGGAGAGCATCCACTCCCACTCCATACCTAGGGTCAGCCTGAGGCAGAAGCCTGTTGCTTGCTGCAACCTTCGCAACATCCGGTGACCAGAACGTTCATGAACATCACAAATTGCAGAGGTTGGAAAGGCACCTGAGCAAGATGCTTGATGTCAAATGGAGAGAGAAGATCTGTGGCTATCACCCTGAGAGTTTGCACGACCTCCTCTGAACCAAGGCCATGTTTTGCAAGCTGGCCTCGCAGTTCCTGAATTACCCGCCAGGCAAGCACCCCATGCTTGTCGGCTTGTCCTGAATTTGGGACAGCCTTAAACACAGGATGAGCCTGCACCTCGCCTTGGGGCAGAACATGGCCCTGCCAAACCTGTGAGAGACAGTGTGGCAGTGGCTCTCTGGCCACAGAGAGCAACACATAACTTTCCCAGGCCTTTCTGGGAAAGGCTGTGAGAAGATCAGAGAAAACAATGAGAAACAATTCTTATCTTCACTTGCTGCACCTGTTATTGTGAACATGTGGAATGTGTTATGGAGATTTGTTTGCCAAAGGGTGGTTTCTTAATTAGCCGATGGTGTTTGGATTGGTGGACCAATTAGGTCCAGGTGTATCGTAACTGTCTATAAAAGCAATGGGTTTCTTAATAATGAAATATAGAATAATATAATAAAGAGATTGATCAGCCTTCTGTGAATCATGGAGTCAATACTAATTATTACCTGGCTGGGGACCTGTTGCAATGACAGGACAGTATCAAAATTTTTACTGAAATCCAAAAAGATCACAACTGGTTTTGCGTGGTTAACTAGGTGGGTTACCTTGTCATAAAAGGAAATTAAATTTGTCAAGCAAGGCTTTCCCCTCATGAATCTGTGCTGGCTGTGACCAATGACTGTGTTGTCCTTTGAGTGTTTTTCAATGACTTCCAGAATAATCTTCTCTATAACTTTACCAGGCACTGAAGTGAGACTGACAGGCCTACAGTTTTCAGGGTCATCCTTCTTGCCCATCTTGAATACTGGGGCAACCTTTGCCAGCTTCCAGTCAGCTGGGACCTCTCCTCTTACCTTGCTGTGATTCTCCACCTTGAGGAACACACTGTTTGGGAGGTGGAAATCCTTGTTGAGCAATGTTTTTTCATTTCCTCCAATTCTAAATTTGACTTGAAACAAAAGCACATATAATGTTGTAGATATGTGGATTCTGCTACTTCTTGGGATAGTAAGGGCTTTAATTTTTCCCTTCCTAAATTCACAACAGTGGTAAGTGTACTGTCTTGCTTTCCAGCAGGTTTCAGAAAGCACCAACTTCTGCTGATCTAGTTGATGCCAAAGATTATAATTTTGTTTCTAAAAAGGTCAGAAGGCAGTCCTATTAAAGTAGATGATCAGGACTGTACTAGTAAGTGGGTGCAAAGTGGGAGTTAAAAGGAATTCTCTTATCTTTGTATGATTGCTTAGCTATTGCTATGCAAGGGAGGAGAGCTCTTCTGTTACTGTAAAGCATTTTTGTAGTAAGGAGATGTTTGTATTAAAATATAAGCATTGCATCTCGGTGTGTTCAAATGCACTAAAGTGTTAAAAAAAAGTGAGGGATTGCATTTTTATTTTTGCACTTCTTAAAAATTTTCCATTTATAAGACCATTGTGAAGATTTTCTTTAAAATGAATGCTAGTGATATTCCTTGTCCATGGGTTTGGTGTATTAGAAAAGATGCTGCCATTTAATTGAACCACTTGTCCTTTAAAGTCTGATAGAGTTGTTGAGTTTGAGGTGTTTGGTATTTAAAAAAACCAAACTTGTTGGCCTTGTCCTTCAAGTAGCATAGTGTAAACTGTTTCCAGTGTGACAGTTAAAGGCCAAGTAGTTTTGGATATCTGCAGAATAATTCTGTATTGCACCAGAATGAACAATGTTAGAAATAAATTAGTATAATACTGAGCAGGCAGGAGTAATTTTAAGGGTCAGATATGCAGAGGTCTTTAGAGAGTTTAACTGCTGTTGGTTGAAAACTATTTGCATATCCAATGCAGAAAATAATTGTGGTGGCATGGCCAAAGTCCCTGGATGTTAATCCTTTTTTGTAATGGGTGCGTAAATGTATTTTGCACTTACAACCCAAAATCCTGCCTTGGTGTACTATATAGGCATTGATGGGGCTGTTCCTAAGAGGTGCATGACCTTTGTTTCACAGGGGACAGTTCAGGATCAGAGGGATATGGAGGCAAATTGTACTGATCTGAAAATGCATAACCCTTTTGGTACAGCAAAGGAGATACTCAACTTCCCAGACTGCCTTCAGTGTCACCCTTGAGCCAAGAATGACACAAGAACAGATGAGAGACCCAATTGCAAGATGAGAAAAAGAAGCTTTATTACAAAGGATTCTCCAGTTTATATAGACCGATATGATACATTCTACTTGATTGGCTAGTTAATAAAAAACATCTTCTCACACACCGTCCTTGAGAAGAACAGGAAAAAAAAGTGGAAAAACACCACCTGCAGATTGTTTATACTAACAAGTTATCACATTCCTACAACTCCCTAAAATTCTCACAAGCCACTGTGAGAAACAATTGCCGTTTCTCTCTCCCTGACCAGGCTGGCATCCACACCTTCAGTGCCACTGAAGGTTACTGCTGTTACAGTCTCTGATGGAGACCCTTTTGCTTGACTGAAAATGCTTTTCCTTAAAGGCTATGAAAACTGGGACAAGGTGAGGTGAGTGGAACTGAGCAGTGGTTCTAGTGAATAATGCTGAATGTTTAAAAATTACACAAAGGGAACTTTGTGCTGGGTTGTTTTTTTACCAACATCAGTTCTGTTTATGATTTGATTTTGGGGAGATTTTACTTTGCATATCAGATGGTGTGTTAAGGAAGATAGCAACCTATAGTTGTCAGACAAATCTTTCAGGTGCTAAAAACCAAACCTCTGAAGTACTTTGACAGCAGCTAGTCTGCAATTATAATTGCCAAGTGCTGAAACAGCCTTAACTTTTCAGTGTCTGAACTAAGGGACAACTCTAAATCAACTGCCCTTGTCCTTATGGGGAACTTCATCTTGCCAGATGTTAACTGAGAATGCCACACAGCTGGTACAAACAGGTCCAGAAGATTCCTAAAACACCTGGATGATAACTTCATGGTACAGGTACTAAGAGAGATGACTAGGAAAGTTGACCTCCTTGATTTGTTGCTTGTTAACAGAGAGCAGCTTGAGAGTGGTGATTGGTGGCCATCTTGGCCACAATGACCACGAAGCAATTGAGTTTAAAATCTCTGGCGAGAGGAGGAAAGCAAAACTTTAACCCTGGACATGAGGAGAGGAGACTTCAAGCTGCTCAGGGAGCTAGTGAGTAAGGTTCCCTGGGAAAATGCTTTGGAAGGTGCTGGGGTCCATTAGTACTGGTCACTTCTTAAGCACCACCTCCTAAGGGTACAGGCAATTCCCAAATGTCGTAAGTCAAGCAAACAAGGCAGAAGGTCAACTTGGCTGAGCAAGGATGATCTTCTGGAGCTAAGGCAAATAAAGTGTATGGTCAGTAGAAGCATGGACAGGTGATATAGGAGGAATATAGAGATGCTGCTTGCCACTGTAGTGAGAAAATTTGTGTGCCTGTCGTGGTTTGACACTGGCCCAACACCAGGCACCCACAAGAGTCACTTGCTCACCCTCCCTTGCTACAGCTGGGCAGAGGAGGGAAAAAGGGAAAAAAAAATAACAAAGGCTTCATGAGTGAGATAAGGACCGGGAGAAATATTTCAAGGGCAAAGCAGGCTCAACTTCAGTTGCAAAGTGAATTTATTACTAACAGAATCAGAGGAGGATAATGAGAAGTAAAATAAGCCCTTTAAGCACCTTTTCCCCCCAGCCCCTCCCTCCTTCCCACTGACAGCGCAGGGAGACAGAGCATCGGGGTTTGCCAGTTCATCCCCAAGATTTTCTTCCGCTGCTCTGGAAGAGGAGTCCTTCCCCTGTGAGGCCGTGGGGTCCCTCCCACGGGAGACAGTTGCCTGTGAACTTCTCCGGTGTGGATCCACTCTCATAAGCAGCAGCCATACCGCACCTGCTGCAATGTTAGCCCCACCCATGGGCACACAGTCCTTCCAAAACTGCTGCAACATGGTTCTCTCTTCCCATGGGGTGCAGTCGTCCAAAGACAGGCTGCTCCAGCCTGGAAGCAAGGGCCCTCTCTCTCCACCAGGTCTTCCACTGGATCACAGCCTCCTCCAGGCATCCACCTGCTCTGGCATGGGCACCTCCCCCACAGGCTGCGGGTGGATCTCTGCATCTCCCATGGACCCCTGGGCTGCAGGGGGAAAACCTGCTTCACCATGGTCATCACCACAACCTGCAGAGGAATCTTGGCTTCAGTGCCTGGAGCACCTCCTCCCCTTCCTTCACTGACCTTGGTGTCACCATGTTGTTTTCCCTCACATGTTCTCACCTCCTCTTCTCTGACTAGAAGTAAAAACCTGTGGCCTTGTTTTGATTTTCTTCTGAAATATGTTATCACAGAGGCATTACCAACCTCTCTCATGGGCCCAGCTTTGGCCAGCAGCATGTCCATCTTCAGAGCCATCAGGGATTGGCTCTGCTGGACATGGTGGAAGCTTCCAGCAGCTTCTCACAGGAGCCATCTTTGTGGCACCCTGCTACCAAAAACCAGGCTGTGACAAACCAATACAGTGTCTGAAGCTCAGTTGGAGTTGAAGCTGCCAGAACTGTAGGGGGTAAAAAAAGAGTTTTCCTGAATACATTTATAGCAAAAGGCAGTCCAGAAATAACATCATCCAATTACAGGATGAGAATGGTCACCTCACAAACAGGGACATGGACAAGGCAGACGTGTTTAACACATTTTTTGCCTCTGTCTTCAACGCTGGTGATGGACCAAGGGGGTCCCTGTGCCCTGAGCTGGGGGACCATGGCTGTGAGAATGATAAACTTCCAGTCAAACCTGAACTTCTGCGGGATCCACTGCTCCAGCCGGATTCTGATAAATCTATGTGGCCTGATGGGATTCATCCAAAAATACTCAAAGAGCTGGCTCATGTCATCTTGAGGCCTCTCTCAAGGATTTTTGTATGGTCTTGGAAATCTGGAGAGGTCTCAGTTGACTGGAAGCTGGCTAATGGTGTCCCAGTCTTCAAGAAGGATGATCCTGAATTCAAGAAGTGTTTGGACAATGCTCTCAGGCACATGGGTGTGATTCTTGGGGTTGTCCTGTGCAGGATCAGGAGTTGGACTCGATTCTTGAGGGTTGCTTCCAACTTGGGATAATGTTTGATTCTTTTAACTAACAGCAAATGTTTGCTGTTTTGTTCAGAACCTGATGCCAGATAAGCCTTTAAATCCTCCGGTTATTTAAGGGCTCTTATTGGAACCTAATTGGTATGTGAGTAGATGCAGGCAAATCACCAAATGTGAGGGTTTTTTTGTTCTCTTTTGTTCTTGGCCAAAGAAAGTGTTGCATCACTATTAATGCTTAACAAAAAATGTAATGTTTCAGGGCTTCCTGAAAGGATGAAACTAGTTTTCCAGTTTTCCTGTGCTACAGCAGTGTGGCAGAGGCAGGTTGCAAGACTGGAGAAACTGCATTGTTAATGTTACCTGCTCTCAGGCATACCAAATGGAGTTGGAGAAGGAGTTGACTGACAAAACTTTGTGAGGGACTAAGGGTATAAAAGGCAGAGCATCCATTTTGTAGATGAGCACATGGCTGCTAGTCACAATGACTCCCAGTGCTGTAATTTTTCCTTATTCAGTCCTTTGTTGTATTTTTTGTTAAGGCTTAATAAACCTTTTAAAATTTTAAAAGTGAGAGTCATTTTCTCACAGTACCTATGGAAGATACTGCTCTAATGTCTGTGTAAAATTACTGAAAGGATGTGTTTCTGCCATGCAAATCTCAAACATCCTTACTTTCTGTGTTCTTATATTGAAAAAAGTACCATTGGTTAAAATTTCACCGAAATATAGTACAAGACAAATAAAATAACTTATGAAAAATGAGGGAACAACCAAACCTGCTGGAACCAAGAGCAATGATCCAAGAAGTAAGAACAGGAGACACTATAAATCAAACTACAAAGCCAAATAACAACTTTACTTCAACTTGGTGCTAGTTAACATCATAAAATATTCACCTATAGGCTGTGATTGCCCCTTACTCACATAAGCCCCTTTCTCATAGAGCACGTGTGGTAAAATAAGTGTGCACTCTAAACAGAGAGGAGAGAATGAAAAGCCAATGACTATAGTTTTAGGTTGTTACTTATACTGGAAATGCTGATTTTTTTTTTTATCGTTCAAAGTATATAAAAGTGAGTAGCTGGCATACTGAGGATGTGCTGGCTTTGTGGATTCACCACCTAGCATCTGTCTCTGTGCAGACATGAAATAAATATCTAAGCTCTGTGTGTGGATTGGCTTCTTGCATACTGGGTGAAAGAACCCATATTTGGGACAACACAGACACAGTTTTTAAAAAAGTAGTCTACCTGTGTCGGTACATAACTTAGTGCATAAATTGGGTATAAGCACTGTTCCATGTTCTAGGAAGCTTTCAGAACTCTTTCTTTGATTTATGTACTAAATGTTACCTACAAGCAGAAAAGGACAAGAAACAAGCTGGTTTGTTCCCTTATTTGAGTCAAGGCAAGGTAAAATTTGTGGGTAGGGCACTATTTAAATCATTCTACTTGTTACCAAGTATATGGCTTTCAGATGCTGATTGCTGGTAACCTTACTACGAATAATGCATCTGTGGGCTAATGTGAATACTAGTAAGGCTGTTAGATTATACTTCTGATTATGAATTAACAGATACTTATCTACTTTATCACCACTAGAGGCTCCTCCAAAGTCATGCTTTGGATATATTTCTGTCAGGAAGCAGCTCATGTTTTAAGTAGCATGCAGATGTCTGAATTTTTCAGTGTAACACTTCTTTACAAGCAGTGAATTTTTTAATCAAAGTAATCAGTCATCCTTTTGATAGTATAATTGAACCAGAATCATCAATCTGAAATAGTTACTGATCACTAATGACTGATGAACTTTATAGTGATGTTGAGTAGAAGCTTGTATTGTTGCTTGCTAGTAACTGAAAAAAGCAAGCATGAAAATATTTGTAATGTTAAGTGTGGGTAAATAATCTTCTTTTAACATCAACATATTTTATCCCAGCATAGATAAAGCTATAATTACCAACACAGATTTTAGGGATCAGACACTTCCATGTATGTCTGGGGTAGGTTTCCCATGACAGGGCTGTACTTATGCTTTTATTTTCAGAACACTGTCAACTTGCTGCAAACCAATTATTACTGTATTGTAATTTGCTGGATTGTAGGCATCTTGCATCCAGTGCAGTGTGTATGAGATACAGGCTCTGATCAAATGGCCTAACAACATTAAGTTTTCAATAATTAATCTTATAAGACAAGAAAGAATCTTATCATGGGATCATGGCTAGCATGCAAATAAGGATGAAATTTCTGCTCTCTGCCATTCATGGGTTTTGGTAGCCTCAGCTTATTCCATATGCAAGCAAGTCCCATGCTCTGGTCTTAGGTTTTTGCAGATGTGTGGGCATTATTTTCCCCCAAATGGAATAAGAGATAATCCAGTTCTCAAACAGACCAGGCGAATGCTGCAGTTTTTTGAGGGTGACAGAATGCTGGAGCACTGTACTGGAACTACTGGAGACACAGTATGCATTTTTGTAGATTAAACGTCAGTGATCTCTGTAGCCACAGATACTTGTATGTGATGAACTTATTCTTTAGAAAGTGGAGGAGCTTTTAGATGAGTTTTTGCTGAAAAGCAACATGACTTGTTTTTAGGGAGGCTTAAAAATAAGAAGGTGCTGTGTGACTACTGGCATACATATGGGGACCCATTGGAAGGTTGTTTATTATCCATTTCTCTATTCGGTTAATATTCTTAAACTTCAAGACCTTTAAAAGGAGGAGTGGAGCTGAAAAATAAGTTATTCATAATTCACCAGAAGGTAGATACTAGAAGGGTCTAAGTAGAAAGTGATGTCTCACAGTAGAAAAATTGCTTTGTCTTGAAGTTCTCTATTTTTCTTCAGATATCTTTATCTGCTCTCCAGTTCTTGTAGCAATGGACACATGGACCGTCTTACTTGTTCTGAATAGAATCAAGTTTATTACCCGCATACAAGGCCCTATATACTGTATGACTATACTAGGCTTTTATACTGTGCTAAAAATATGCTATACAAGGCTTTATACTGTGCTAAAAATACTCTGGCTACAATTATCCTTGTTAGCATTTTTGTAAACCAAAACAAACACACATTGGCTGCATGACACCTCCTGTGTTGCTGTTTACATATTCCCTTGACCAATTAGCACTCCAATCAGGCGCTGTTCACGCGAAGCTTACATAACTTGTTTTTGTCTTCATGCCAGCTGTACATTTCCCAAGTGCTTTTCGTGAGTTGTCAGAGAGCAAAAGTGAACAAAGTGATTAAAGGCCTTCTACTTATTCTATAAGACTTTTCTTGTCTGCCACAAGTTCTCACTAAAAGAAGACTGTCTATCTACCATAGATCTTGTCTTGGTATGCCACTTATGAGTGATCACTTACCTGCCACACAAATTTCTTCGTAAGTCAGATCTGCCACTTAAAATTAAGGATATAATTTATGACATGCTTAAATACAGGAAAAAAATTAAATTAGTTTTAATTTTCCCTCATTTTTTCTTGGTGTTGGTAGGCAATACTGCATCGTGTTAGAGCTTTAAGAGTTGCTTTTAGTCGCACAATTGTACAAGTTTCCCCTGACTTTCTTTCAAGATCCCTCTGCAGCAAGATGGAGTTGAGAACTGGAGGCACTAAAGGCAAAGATCATGGGCTGAGATGAGAACAATTTACTGGAAACGGCAATGAGATAAGAAATTAAACAGTAGCAGCAACAATATTAATAACAACAGTGTGCAAAAGAGCAAGTAATTCGCATGCAAAAATGCTCACCAAGGAGCCAAGAGAATGACTAGTGGCAGACAGCTTCCTCCCACCCCATTTTCCTGAACAGAAAGAATGCCCTTCTCCTCAAAATCAATAAACTTTTTCCCCCACCCCCACATCAGAACCACATGAAGGCCTCCACCCTGAGAGACATTACGAATTCAAGCAACATGGCTACTGATTGCTTTATCCCAATACAGAGTAAGCACAACTAAAATGCAATCATTACAGGTTTTTTCCACTTTCTTGAGCCCCATGTTGGGCACCAAAAATTGTATTTGTCCTTGTTATAGGTGGATAATGAGATGATTGGCTCTCGCAATTAAAGGATGACTATTGTGTGAATATTAAGAAAAGCTTTAGTGATGTATAGTTATGTTATTGTAGTTTAGATATCCTCTGTTCTCCCCATAGTTCCCTATTCCCTTGCATGGGGCAGTTGGGAATGGAAAAGCTTATTGCTTAGGAGGTGCGGCATGGCAACACCTGACCTCCAATCAAGGTACAAGAAAGCAGTCTCCACCAATAAATAGCAAAGAAGAGCTGACTGACAGACTTTGGGAGGGGCCAGGTTTGGCTGATGCAACCCCCAGGGGTATAAAAGACTGAGCATCCATCTTGAAGATGAACCAGCCACGTGGTATCCATGAGGGCAGTTCCCAGGGCTGCGAATTTTTCCTTATGTAGTCCTTTTGTTGTATTTTTGTTAAGGTTTAATAAACCTTTTTAAATTTTCAAAGTGAGCTGTTGTTTCTCACATCCTGGTTTAGGGCAATTTTGGGAGAAAACCTCTAAAGGGGTTCCCTCTAAAAAACCAAATTCAAGTGGCCCCTCTCCCCAACTACTTTGGGAAAACATTTCCTTGGAGAAAAGTGGAAAAAAGTGTTTATTTCACAGGCAAAGCATTCATCAGCACAAAAAATGAACAATATTAAACAATAAAACCTCTTGCCGCTCCAAGAGAGATGACAAACTCAGAAAAGTGCCCTTTGTGGACGGTAGCTCGGCCTCACTCGGTCTCTTATCAGTCCCTCCAGTGCCGGAAATGCCGCGGCCCAGGCCCGGCCCGGTGGGCCACAAGGGTGAGCTGCTGGTGCTCTTCTGGGTGTTCAGTCCAGAGCAGGTTTAAACAGGTCCAAAGAAAAAGAAAAACCACAGTCCAGGGAACTTCTCTGCTTCAGCTAGCTAAAAACTAACTAAAAGCAAAGGAGAGCTCTGTCCCACTGCCTGTCTGTCCACAGACAACACAGTCCAGGAGAAGGAATGTGGAGAAGTGAGTGCAGTTTCTGAAAACAAACTGCATGCTTCTTCTTCCCCCCTTTCGCTCTCAGAACAAGTCTTAAAGGTGCAAAACTTATTATTCAGCATAAACAGAACAGACGAATAGGGATACAAGCATCATATAGCTAACCCAGGACACATGGTATAAAATAACATCTTGGTCCTGGTCATGCCCCCTTGGCCATGCCCCCTCCTGGCTACTGCAAAAAATTAACCCTGCCCTGGCTGAAACCAGGTCACCTGCAGTAGTCTGAAGTAGTTATTCCTGACTGCTACTCTTACCTTGTATGCTTTCTTTCCAACTTAATGTAAATGGATACAATTACTTAGATACCAACTTGAATTTCAAGGTTGTTCGTTCATATATCAAGCTTAGCTCAATTGCACTGGTTCTGCTTTTATCAGAAGTATAAAGGAATTATACTTCTCTGCAGATTAATCAATCTGCTTTGCACCCTTTTTCTGGCTCTTTCAGGAGATATTTCAGCCAACTGAGGATTCTGGCCTTACCTGGATATCATATCAGTCATTAACATGGCAACTAGTTGGAACATAGGTAGAAATACCAATGCTAGCTTTTACTTCAGTGTTGTACTTTCTCTTATACATCTGACCTAAAAGATATCTTTTTAAGCATCAGTATATAAACAGTGGTCATAGAATGGTTTGGGTTGGAATCAACCTTAAATATAGTCTAGTTCCAACCCCCCTGCCACTGGTGGGGACACCTGTCACTAGACCATGTTGTTCAGGGCCCCATCCAACCTGGCCTTGAACACCTCTAGGGATGGGGCAGCCACAGCTTCTCTGGGCAACCTGTGCCAGGGCCTCACCACTCTCACAGGGAAGAATTTCTTCCTAATATCTAATCTAAACCTACCCTTTTTCAGCTTAAAGCCATTTCCCTTTGTCCTGTCACTCCATGCTCTTGTAAAAAGTCCTTCTTCATCCTTCTTGTAGGCCCCCTTTAGGTACCAGAAGGCTGCTATAAGGTCTTCCTTAAGCTTTCTCCAGGCTGGAGAGCCCTGACTCAGCCTGTCTTCATAGGAGAGGGACTCCAGCCTTCTGGTCATCTCTGTGGCCTCTTCTGAACTCCTTTCAACATGTCCATGTCCTTCTTGTGTTGTGGGCCCCAGAACTGGATGCAGTACTCCAGGTGAGGTCTCACAAGAGCAGAGTAGACAGGAAGAATCACCTCCCTTGACCTGCTGGTCATGCTGCTTTTGATGCAGCCCAGGACACAATTGGTTTTCTGGGCTGCTAGCACAAATTGCCGAGACATGTCGAGCTTCTCATCCACCAAGACCCCCAAATCCTTCTTCCCAGGGCTGGTCTCAATCCATTCTCTGCCCAGCCTATACTTGTGCTTGGGATGTGCCGGGCCCAGGTGCAAGACCTAAAGGATCAAGAACAACCATTTTGTGAATGTTTTTGTCTAGCCATGCGTAATTAGCTTTTTAATGGAGCATGGTTGTTATAGCATGAAGGTGACTTTCTGGTGATCTGCAGGAGATGAGGAATCTATGTGAAGGGACATCTTCTTCAGTATCTGTTTCCTCAGATTCATGTTGGAAGCATAAGGTATATATGGCAACTAACACAAGGCAACCTGAGATGTGATTCACACAGTAGTACTTTGGAGCCACTGAAGACCAAGGCAGTTGAATATCTTGTCCTTATGACTACAGCAGCAGTGCTGTCTTATCTGCTTCCTTTTAAGCAGATGTTTAGTGTAAGAGCTAGTTGTCTGCCTGGTGTAATGTAGCTGATAAATATATATTTGCAGGAGCTGGTACTGTAGCATATTTGGGCTGGCAGCTGCTGCTTTTGTCCCCCAGCCAAGACAAGAGTACTTTGTAGTGAGACAAGTAGCAGCTTAATGCTCTGTGGGCTTCGGTGATGTGCCTCTGTGTTTTGATTTTTGACTTAAGGTGGATGTTTGTGTTTTGAAGCCATTACATGAATTAAACATATCATTTTAACTGGGCTTTCTTTCCTTAGCAGGCCAAAGCTCTAACTGAGATTCTTAACAGTTCAATAATATCGTGCAATTTGGTGTTTTGTCTTGTTTTGAAAAAATAAACCTGGCATCTGATCTAGGATTCATCTTTCTTTAATTTTCATCCCTTGTGGTGCAGTTTGTTGGTGACCAAGTCATTGCTGCTCTCAAGTAAAGCTGCAGTGATTGTAATGCTGTGAGCACCAAATAATCTAAAGCACAAGGCAGGGGTGAAAAGACATAGCCAACGATAGAATGCTGAATGCTACTTGAATTTAGCTCCTCACTAGATTAAACTTTAAACTTGATCTCTTTGAAGCATACTATGATAATGGAGCTGATAGGTGCATCATTATGCAATAATGTGAAAATCTGCTTTTGTGTCTCAAGTGTACACTTCTCACTAGCGAATACCTTCTTACATAGTGCTGGTTCCTGCAGTGAACTGAAGGATACTGGGCAGGGAGGCAGCTTGCATAGCTGTATCAGACTTTACTGTCTCATACAGCATTATAGACACTTTGCACCCTGGGTCTATGAATAATACAGTTGTATCAGTGTTACCTCTGTGTGTTGATTTGACACAGCTTGTTTTGTTTTTTTTTCTTGTAGTGGGGGAAGGCCAGAGGGGTAGCTTCTGTGAGAAGCTGCTAGAAGCTCCCACCATGTCTGACAGAGCCAATCTCTGATGGCTCTGAAGATGAACATGCTGCTGGCCCAATTAGAGAGGTTGGTAACGCCTCTGTGATGACATATTTAAGAAGAAAATCAAAACATGCAGTTTTTTCCCCAGGGGTGGAGAGGCGCTGCAGCTGCCGCCATGCCACCACAGCCCATGGCGAGCTTTGCCTACCTGGCCTCCCCTACCTAACGACTCTGCAGGCAACACCCTGCATGAAGACAACTGTTAAATAGTGCCAAAACTGAAAACTGCAACAGTCGCCACTGCCCATGTGGTGGCAGTGAGGTCACATGGCCAATGGCGAAAATGTGGCGGGCGACACCCTGATGCAGAACCTGGACGAAATCAACCTCTTAGTGCTGCGGGATCCTGCAGGAATCTTTGAATTAGTGGAACTTGTTTGCAATGGTACCTATGAGCAGCAATTTTTCTTCTAGTCAGAGAAGAGGAGGAAGTGAGGACATGTGAAGAAAAACAACATGGTGTCACCAAGGTTAGTGGAAAAGAAAAAGGGGGAGGTGGTGCTCCAAGTGTCTGAGCCAAAATTCCTCTGCAAGCTGTGGTGAGGACTATGGTGAAACAAACTGTCCCCCTATAATGGATGAAGTCCACGGGGGATGCAGAGATCTACTCGCAGCCCATGGGAAAAGTGCTTGCGCCAGAGCAGGTGGATGCCAGAGAAAGCTGTAATCTAGAAGAAGACTCGAATAGAGAGAGAGAGCCCTTGCTTCCAGAGATAGAGAGAAAAGACCCTTGCTTCTGAACTAGAGCAGCCTAGCCTTATAAGACTGCACCCCATGGACGAATGACCCACGCTACAACAGTTTTGGGAAGACTGTTTGCCTGTGGGAAGGCCTCCACGGCATAGCATAGAAAAGACTCCTCTCCCTGAGCTAACAAAAAAATCTCAAATGACGAACGGACCAAGACCCCCATGCCCTGTCACCCTGTGCTATTGGTGGAAAAGAGGGAGGGGTTGGAGGGGAAAAAGTGTTTTAAAAGCTTCTTTTACTTCTTATTATCCTCCTCTGACTCTGTTAATAATAAATTTACTTTATACCTTTAAATTTGAACCTGTTTTGCCCTTAGAGTGTTTGTTTTCTCCTAGTCCTTAACTCATGAGCCCTTTGTAAATTTTTCCCCTCTCCTCTGCTCAACTGTAGCAGAAGCTAAGCGAACAACATTTGTGGCTACCTGGCGTTTGGCCAGTGTCAAACCACGACACCGTTTCTCCCTTGTTTTACTTCCTGTGACCAGCTCCAAACAGGAGGGTTCCCAATTGGTAGTGCAGTGGTTGAAAAATACGTAGCATGGCTTCATAAGTCCTTCATTTAGCTTGTGTGGCAGATGGCATAGATAAGTTTTTGACTGTAATTCCTAGGTGTTGCTACTCAGTTTCTAGAAACCTATGTTCCTTGCTGTCATGGTTTGATACTGGCCAACTGCCAGGCACCCATGAAAGTCGCTCATTTGTCCTTCCCTGCCACAGCTGGGCAGAGGAGAGAGAAAAATTTAATGAAGGCTTCATGAGTTGAGATAAGGATGGGGAGAACAGACTCCAAGGGCAAAACAGGTTTAGCTTACAGGTACAAAGTAAATTTATTACTAACAAAATCAGAGGAGGATAAGGAGAAGTAAAATAAGCCCTTCAAAATACCTTTTTTCCCCCAACCCCTCCCTCCTTCCCACCGATAGCACAGAGATATGACACCATACAGATGGACTGCATGCTTCATAAGAGGAGGAGGGGTTTGGCTACAGAGAGCCAATCCCTGACATGAATGTAAGCAGGTAGCTATTGGTCAGTGAGCTGGGTGGTAACCAATCGTAGCCAATCAGGTTTGAACGCGGAGTCTTTTGAATATCCTATATAAAGAGCTGTGCACACCAATAAAGGCTCTCTCTGCTGCATGAAACCCTGATGTGTATAATTTCTCCATCTCCACCATCCGTGACATTTGGTGCCCCATGTGAGGAAAGTAACTAAGGCACGAGAAAAGAAAGGAGACGGAACACCAGAGACTGACAGCCGAGAGCTGTAAGGAAAATACAGCCAGAGCTAGCAACAGCCAGAACTGTGAGGAAAATACAGCCAGAGAGCTGTGTGAAACAAAAAGCTGGAAAAGCCAGTAAGGTTAGATACCCAGACAGCGTAGGAGCCGGAAAAAGCTGGAAAGGCTAAAAAACTGAACGGTGTGGGAGTCGGAGAAACAAAAAAGCTGAAAGAATAAAAATCCCACTGAAGAAATAGGCAGATTTATATCCATAGAGGAACAATCAGTCATTAAGGTATGATATTTTATTTTATTTCAACAAGGAGTTAAGTATGAGCAACAAACCCTGAAAGCCACTATGGTTGTTATAAAACTCTTAATGTTTATTTCAAACTGGCTGGGGTGGTTAGAAGCTGAACGGGATGCAGAAACTGCAGTAGAGATACTGCCTATGCCACGGCTGAAAAAGCCATCTTTAGGCTCCATGCCCTGTACCGCCAGTAATGTGCCACGGACACAGCCCGCCAAAAAACCCCAACATCAAGGATGCCATGCGCTTTGGACACAGATCACCCTAGATGGCCATTGCCACATGGCGCAGGAGCTGCCCACCGAATCATCTCAAAATGGCAGAGCATGGAAAGCAGCCAGCAAGAGAAGAGATACTGCGCTGAACACGTGGAGGCAGCAGCCAGAATCATCTTCATCATGGTGCCCAGGAATCCATCCAGTGTGTCCAGTAGGCCCCAGAAGCATCACAGTGCCAGAAACCAGAAGAGAAGCCAGCAGCTCTGCTACTGGGAGGGCTCCAGCAGCTTGCTCACCCGTGTTATGCATAGACCCGCCAGCGCTCGGGGCCATGGGGCATCACATCATGCCAACTACAAATGGCCCCAGACTCCAGCAGAGCAAAGCAGAGTTGCCTGCCGCCAACAACAGATTACTGTATCAACTACTTTTGCACCATTGGCAAATGCTTGTGAGTTTACTGGGGCTGTGGGAAGAGAGCCAAGGGATGGCCCCTTGTCTCCCAATCCATTGAATCTTAGAAGGGACCCTGACAGTATCACAAAGGAGCTATCGCTTCCCCTCACCATGCGGCATCAGCTGGAGCTGTGTAGTGGCCCTCCTAGCAGCATGTTTCCCCCTCCACCTGCCCTCTGCAAAAGTGGAGAGGCAG
>NW_005054721.1:107065-107392 GCF_000277835.1 Geospiza fortis | reverse complement strand
GTGTGAGCACATGGCCACACTGCGAGACAGTGGCAGCCACCTGCCCTCCATCAAGCAGGTCCAGCGGGACGCCCGCAGTTCCTCAGTGCCAGCAACCCTGGCATCAGCACCCCCAACAGCAACCCAAAAGCTCCAGAGCCCAACAGTGCTCTGAACCAACCCCAACTGCGCTGAAAGATGCCACCCCGGGGGAAGGGGGGGCTCCTGGGTATTGGAATATCATCCCAATATTACCGGGTTGAACATGCCTGGGCTTGTCTGGCCCTCGCTGCCTGACCAAAGGCGGCAGCCGTGGTGTTACACCCCAGAGATACCTTTGGTTAGTTG
>NW_005054721.1:94317-98787 GCF_000277835.1 Geospiza fortis | reverse complement strand
CATGGTCCTGTGTCTTTTTAAGCTCAGGGCAAGGGGGAGGGGAAGGGGTAGGTGAGCTACCAACCAGGTAGCGCGGGGGGGCTCAGGAGACAAATGACACCTGGATGGCCCAATTGTCCCCAGGGCTGAGAGGCATCTTTTGAACTTCACCTATCAGACGACGGCCTTGCTGACTTTCTGAGATTGATGGACAGCTCTCAGCAGGAGGCAGGGAGAGGGGACAGGGGAAGTGGGAAAGCCAAGACAGGACACTGCTTCACACTGTAACACCTGGGCACCCTTCCCCTATGCTGAGACCAAAGATCAGGGCATGGGAAAAGCTCCTACAGGCAGAAAGCAGAGGTGAGGGCAGCAGGGGGAGGCGTGCAGGGGGTAGTGCCATGAGGGTGGCTCCGATGCATGCCGCTCCCACCTCTTCTACAGCAGCCGAAAGATTCCCGTCTTCTGCAGACCCTCGTAAACTAATACAGTGCTAGAAAAAAGACCTAATTAAACAAGTAACCCCTTCCTCAAGAAGACTGCAGCATTTGCAAAGCCTTGTGCAAAAACAACTACCATCTAAACCTGTCAGTTCTACAGATAATCCGTAGAACTTTTCTGGTTTTTATTATTCAAATAGCGATTGCTACACAATTTAAGAAGTCAAAATTGTTATTTATGCCTGTGTTACCACTACCCCAAACCCTTTCACCATACCACTCGCCCACATAATCCAGTTAGCTTCTGGAAGAAGAGGTACTCAAGCATGAAACAAGAACCAATATAATTATATACACAAAAACTGCACAAAAATAACTTCTGGAAATTCTAGCATTTAATTCTGCTAACTAGTTTTAATATTTACCCAGTTAAAAATAAGCTAAAGGTTTTTAAAGGTGCCTTTTTGGAATTGGTGTGAAATCATGTCAGCTTCAGTTTTCAAATAAAGATGTTGTTAAATATATTGATGATGCATTTACAAAAATGAGTAACATATGGCAAAATTGAAATCAAAATCTAAATGTGACCTTGTCTCTTAAGTGTTTATTTTTACTAAGCTTTATATTCAATGCCTGTCCCAAACAGGGATCCAGGTATATTATTTAATGTTACTTATATGTATTCCTTTAATTATTCATAAGTTGTTTATGTTAAGAAACTTTTTCAGTAAATATTAATAGAAGTTTGGTTTTAAGATAGTGTTAGGGAAATCCTTCCAGTCAAGCTCCTGACTCTAGCCAAGCTTTAGACCTGTCTGGCAGGGAAGTATACCATAAATCCCAGGTGTTTTTGTCCTAAAAATAAAATCAAGTCACTTTGACTTGTAAATTTGGTCTTATAAAAGCTGAAACCTCTTTTCGAGGTAAACTTAGAAGCTTTGTTCCGGAAAAAGCTATCCAAGTCCAGCTATGACAGACTCTGGGTAAAGGTAAAGCATTTAGGCATTCATAAGTATTTTTGTTCAGTGGTGTTTATTGTTTACTAGATGTGTTTCTTTACTGCTCATAATAAGTGCATGTTATCTGAATTTAATAGGTTAAATTATGTTCTCATTATAGTTGTTAGGACTGAAAATAGGAGTACTGATAACCTATTCAGCTACCACAGCAAACAGAACTTATTTGCCTTGTTATAAACACATCCAAATAGTACAATAGTACTATATACAGTGGAATCACAATCAAAGACTGGAAAATTATCAGCCTAGTTGCTCAGTGCTATGCTCTTTCTGCATTTTCTGTTTCAGTTTCTAAAAACAGAGATACAAATGTAAAAAATCAAATTCAGAACACCTACAAATATGCATTTTGATTGACAAGTGCTCACCAGGTCAAGGCCTGCACGAGCATTGAAACCTTTTAAATGATCCTGTTTAAGTTGGTTTGTAAGGTTCAAGTTATAAGTTGTAAATTTAAAATAAGTAACCTGCAGCATGCCGCCCAGTAACATTGTACCTTTGATAGCTCCTGGACATGACAGTAAAAAACTGATGGGACACACCAGTAGCTGGAAAGATTGGGTTTATTAGTTTGGTAAGGAGTTTCATTCTCCTTGTACCGTGTTTGTTGTCCTTCTTGCAAGGGGCCCCACAGAAAGATAATAAACATGACTTTTATATTTTAAAACAGAAAAGGTGGAATTATGACAGCATACAGATGGACTGTATGCTTCATAAGAGGAGGGGTTTGGCTACAGAGAGACAATCCCTTACATGAATGTAAGCAGGTAGCTATTGATCAATAAGTTGGGTGGTAACCAATCATAGCCAATCAGGTTCGAATGTGGAGTCTTTTAAATAGCCTATATAAAGAGCTGTGCATCCCAATAAAGGTTCTCTCTGCTGCATGAAACCCTGATGGGTTATCATCTCTCTGTCTTCACCATCCATGACAAAGGGAGACAGGGCATGGGGGTTTTGCTCAGTTCATCACCTGAGATATTTTTTCACTGCTCAGGGAGTGGAGTCCTTCCCCTGTGAGGCTATTGGGTCCTTCCCACGGGAAACAGTTCTTCGTGAACTTCTCCAACATGGCTCCAATCTCACAAGCAGCAGTCCTCCCAAAACTGCTGCAACATGAGTCACTCTTCCATGGGATGCAGTCCTCCAAGGACAGACTGCTGCAGCCTGGAAGCAAGGGCCCTCTCTCTCCACCAGGTCTTCCACTGGACCACAGCTTCCTCCAGCAATCCACCTGCTCCAGCATGAGCACCTGCCCCATGGGCTGCAGGTGGATCTCTGCATCCTCCGTGGACCCCCATGGACTGCAGGGGGACAGCTGCTTCACCATGGTCATCACCACAGGCTGCTGAGCAATCGTGGCTCGAGTGCCTGGAGCGCCTCCTCCCCCTCTGTCTTCACCAACCTTGCTGCCTCCATGTTGTTTTCCTTCACATGTTCTCACCTCCTCCTCTTCTCTGGCTAGGAAAAAACTGTACCCCCTTTGTTTTGATTTTCTTCTGAAATATGTTATCACAGAGGCATTACCAACCTCTCTAATTGGCCCAGCTTTGACCAGCAGCATGTCCATCTTCAGAGCCATCAGATATTGGCTCTGCCAGACATGATGGAAGCTTCTAGCAGCTTCTCACAGAAGCCACCTCTGTGGCCCCCTGCTACCAAAAACCAGGCTGTGCAAAACCAACACACTTGTTTAAATAAATGCTGGTATGCCAGCTTGAGGAGTGAAGAACTACTGCCTGCTGCACTGAGAAAGGCGAAATTGTGTAACACCAAAGCACTGTATTATGGTTTACACTTACAATGCCATAAATATTCCTTTCCTCTTGCTGCTTACGAAAGAGAGGACTGCATCAAACCCTGCACTGTTTTTTTACCAGAGCATGTGACTGGCTGTCCCTTGAGGATAGCTTTCTTCTTGCATCCAGCCTTGTTTGCATACAAAGAGAATCAAGGCACTTAGTCATTCACTGACTTATGAATGGTGCTTGTTTAAAGAATTGTTCAAAAATAGTTAAAACAGGTTGAAAGAAATGGTGTAGTTATATTGAGCTAGTTTGGACATCACTCAGCAGTTTCAAATTATATGGCTTGCTTCACTGAACAATAAAGCAATGTGCTATGTTTTGGTAAGTATGCAAATGGGAGAATGAATAAGTGAGTTCACTCTATTAAGTCTGATGGAAGATGCTATGAAACGGACGTGCTTTGGTCACGATTACTTGAATTTGAGCAACCTAATTTTGAGAAATTACCTGGATAAATCCAAAGTATATCATACTGTCTCATGCTCGGCCATTCCATAGACATGCCAGCATGCAAATCTGCTTCAAGGAAGTAAATTACTCATCCAAGTCATGAATGGTCAAAATATAAGACTGAACAGGATGCTGAAGATGTAGACTAATGCAGTTCCCAGTAAAAGAGACAATCTTTTGGACCTAGGAGCCTCGCAAGTGGAAGCAGGTGCCCAGGATATCAATCTCGTACATACATAACTGGAGGACTTCCACGCATGTTGCCAGAGATGTGAGTAATGTAACATGATACTTTGAATAAGCAGCCTCAAATATTCCTGCCACTGCTCCAGCAGAATTTTATTTGTAAATAGAAAGAGTTGGAATTTTTTTTTTCCGAATTGGGCACAGTTTCTAGAACAGCTTCACTAGTGTTAGAGCTTTATCAATTCATGTACCAGCATCTTCAGTTATACCTTCAGTAGGACTATTTCAAGTGCCAGCTTCTCTAAAGCAGACCTAAGAGGAGATGTATGATTTGGAGAAAACTGTAGGTACAATGTTGCCAAGTGTCTTTGGCTCCTTCAACAAGTATTAGACACTAAAGGGAGACTTAGGTTTCACACAGTTCACAGAATCACAGAATCACTAGGTTGGAAGAAACCTTCAAGATCATCAAGTCCAACCCATGCCCTAACACCTCAACTAAACCATGGCACCAAGTGCCACATCCAATCTTTTTTTTAAAACACATCCAGGGATGGTGACTCCACCACCTCCCTGGCCAGACCATTC
>NW_005054721.1:83402-94302 GCF_000277835.1 Geospiza fortis | reverse complement strand
ATAAAAAACTTTTTCCTAATATCCAACCTGTATTTTCCTTGGCGAAGTTGAAGTTGTTATTCCTATTTTGTCCAAAAGAGGAAATCAGTGTGTTTGTTCAGGTATAAATGAGAATGGAGTCATCTGTTTCTGCCTGAAAAATAGTCATACTGTCTAATCTCTCTGCATAACACACACCCAGTGAACCGGATTTCAAGCCATACAACTCATATACAATCTGTGGGCAACCACACATTAGCCTAATGGAGGTGGGTGCTCCTGTAATCTGCTTGTTTGCCTGAGCTCTGAGGGTTTTGACCTGAAGTCTGGGGAAAAAATTGCTTAAGTAACACTTCTGCATCTTAATGGTTTATACTAAGAAGTTCAGAAGCCTAGACCTGTGTGGAAATGCTCTTGTTTTGCCTTTATCACCCTGGAACATATTGCTGAGGCAGGAAAAAACCTCTCTGTCAAACCATTGGCACTACAGGACTGACCTGTGCACCTACCGGCCCTGTGCTGGTGGGACTGTGCTTGGTTGTGCAACCAGGGAGATAAACAGCTTCAGAAGTGTTCAGGTGGCCTCTCTGCCTAAGGTAAACTTCTTATTCAACTTTCAGCCTCGTCCCCAGCTTTCTGTCCCCAGCAAGCTCTCCACACAAGAGCATTACAACTGCCTTGTCTGAAGCTAGATGCTTCCTGATTCAAGAGTACTGACAATGCATGTTTCTTGCCAGAGCCAGAGTGGTTGTTGCATTGTTCAAACTGAGCAGAACAATTAACTGGACAATACCATGGACCGTCCTTGTAGTAAAATGCACTGCAAAAAAGAAATATTTTCTTCCTAAATGCATGTCCTGGTTCCAGCCCAGATCAGTGGGAGGTGATGCCTAAGATTTTTAGCTTTTTATATTTTTTATATATTTTTAGCTTTGTAGATTGCTAAAGCATGGCTGTAGCTTCTAGTATTTTTCCTATCTTTCTTCCCTACATTTAGGAACAATAAGATAACCTTCTAAACACATTCCTAAATATTGTTTCATCTTATTCCAAGAAGAGAGACAACTACAAGGATGTTCTGGTTTCCAACCAGAATCTGGACCAGACATAACAAAAGTGAGGCAAAAGAAATCTCTGGACTTCTTCCAGTGGGGAAGGACCCCAGGAATTATTACCTAACCTACTAACCTTTTAATTGGACAATATATGATAAGTATACTAATTGACTAACCTTATAAAAATTGTGGAATTACTATACCACATGCAATTTTTGCCATATTGTGTACCTGAAAGCTTTCAAGTAAAGATTTGCTTTTATATTCACTCTAACTTTCTTGGGAAGATTTATTCTATGTTCAAGGCATCAGAGGGGGCATGACCAAGACATTGTGTTATTTGATAAAACCTTATGTCATTGCCTGGGGTGGGAGAGGGACTGTCGGCCATTGTTTTTCATTGTCCTGGGCTTGGTGAGCATTTTGCATGCAAATCACCCTCTCTTCATATGTTTTTGTCATTAGTATTGTTGCTATTACTGTTTGTTTTCTTATCTCATTGCTGTTTCGAGTAAATTGTTTTTACCTCAACCCATGATTTTCACCTTTTGTTCCTCCAATTTTAAGCTCCATCCCCAGGATGGGAAGGAGGAGGGGAAGTTGAGGGGAACAAGAGAATGGCATCTGGTTTGGGAGAGTCTCAGTGGGGGCGCTGAACAGGGGAGTACCATTTCTAAACCACAACAATGCAGCTGACTTCTGCAGGCTATTTCAATCTCTAGATGAGTAGCACTGCCATTAGCAGGTATTGTCATGAAGGCTAGCACCTCCAAACTGAACTTCTAGGTTATCAAAGGGAGTGTTATAAATGATCAAATCGTGAGCCAAAACTATCAAAAATTTAGCAAAGATTTATTAATTTGTCTGCGAGACGGAAGTTCAGTCTTAGAAACCACCACAGCCAAAAAGACAGCGTCGAGCCCAGGATCGGCGCCGGGTGAACACGGATCTGACCTCCCAAGTGTCAGAGTCTCCCTCGTTCACGCTCGCGGCTTCGAGCAGCGAGATTTTATACAGTTTATTGTGCCCGAGGCAAAGATGACTGAATTTTCTTTGTGTCTCTTCACATGCATCGCTGTTGCTTTCCATGTGCAGAGGTGGACAAAAGCCTCGTCCAGGTGTGCCTTCCTTGTCAATCGCTCCGGCTCCGGAGAAGCCATGTATTCAGATGTATCAGGGTGGCGCCTGCTGACTATTCTTACATTAAAGCATCGATGGTTATCTTAACGTGCGTCTGGGAACTAGTTGAATCTGAATAAGACAGCTGCTCCCGTCCAGGGTAGTCAAAAGACATGGTTTGGATTTCACAATATTTTATACCATACATTAATAGCATGAATTATCCCTACCATATATTACAACAGAGAATTGTGCTTTTAGTGAAAAAACTGATCTGTAGTCATGGCTGCTGCTGCATCTTTTTTTTTTTGTTCACCTAGAAGCTATACCTGTGTAGAAGACACAGGTTCTACCAAGAGAACTTACAGTTAGCTCAGCCTTGAGTTTTGTTGTGTCTTGCATTTTTAATCTCAGGCCTTGGGTTGTTTTTATTATGTGTTGGATCACGTGAAACTGCATGTAAGCACGGGAATGGGCTTTCCTGGGAAAACCCCAGCGGTCCGGAGGAATCTGCAGCTTATACAATGCAAACACTTGAGCTGAAGTGAATGTGTTCTGCCCTGGGTAAATCTCTGCTCGGCTCCCATTGCAGGGTGGCATGTAGATCTAGGCACGTCCTTGCTGCCATAGCCATAGACACTCTTCTGTGGTGGTGTGGTGACAAAAGGCATTAATTTGCTGCTCTTGGAGCCATGCCATTTGTGTAACTGACCTTGAACTGTGGGCTAGGATTGTTTATACAGAACATAAATATTTTGCTTGTGAGGGTGCTGTGGCAAATGACTGAGGCAAGGAGTCAGTGGTGCTGTAACATACCCACATAGAGTCAGTATCATGAGCAGGCATGTACAGACTGTAAAGCCACATGAGCTTCTGAAATTGTTTCATAAAGGTGAACAGAAAAACCTTTTCCTGCGTATCTGGCACTCTGGCCTCATAAAATTTGGGTTGCAAGGCAAAAGCATATGCCAGTCTAAGCAAAACAGTAGCCAAGTTATCAATGGCTCTAATCCAATCTGTTTGCCTGGTCCTGTTTCTCAGAATAAAAGTTCCCATAGCTTGTCCGGTTAAACAAGGTCAGCATCCTGCATCTAAGTTGCATGGTTAAGTGCTTAAATGGAAGAGGGTGACCCAGGATTCTGCTCTTATTGTATGTGACCTGCTTTTGGGGTCTCTTTTTGTATTCTCAGTTGATTGTGAACCTAGCTGTGGTGCAGGTGCCAGGAGATGCTTCTCTGGAGATGGCACATTAGACTGATGGGACTTTCTTGGTGGGTTGAGCAGTGCCAAGGGAAGTATCTGTGCTCCACAGTGCAGAAAGTGGTCTGTGAGTCCTTTTTGAGGGGAGTATTTTTGTCCTTAATCACTCCAGATTCAGCTTGCTTTCCTACTGGCTGGCTCTTCTAACTGCTGTGAATGGCAGAAGAGCACAAGGAAGTTAATATTCAGTGTTATGACCTCTGCAGCCTTCCCACAACTGACTTGGCTCTCAGAGTCTAGCCCCACATCTGCCTACTAACCTGAGAGGTACGGGAAGGTAATTTTGCTGTCCTTGCCCATTAATATTTGGTTCATCAAGTTATGCTGATTTATTAAACAAACAGATGGTATTCAGACTTGGAGAATGCTTTTGGTGGCAAGAAATGTAGTATTAGGAACACAAGTAGATGGACCAGTATCCCGGTTTGAGACAAATTTAGGATGAAACATCCCGAAAGGGTGTCTCCTCTGAAGAAGGCAGATTTTGGCAACCCCTCCTCCACACAAGGCTCAGAAAAAATTCCCCTGGAGAAAGTGGAAAAAAGAATTGTTTATTTAACAAGCAAGGTGTTCACAGGCATGAATAGAATGAATAATGTGAAATAATAAAACCTCTTGCTGCTCTGAAGCGATAGTAAATTCAGAGTCCTTCTGTGGTTCAGAGAGTCCTTCTGTGGGTGTTCCTTGGCTCTCTCTCTCTCTCTCTCTATGTCTCTGTGGGAGGGGGCCCCAAGTGATGGTGTTCCAGACCGGAGAAAAGCTGAAGAGTTCCCGAAGAAGAAGAAGCCACAGTCCCAGGAAAACATTTCTGCTTTAGCTACTAGAAAAACTAGATAAAAGCAAAAAAGAACTCTCCATCTCTTTTCCCTGCTGCAGGGCTGGGAACTGGAAGAAAAACCCAGATCCTTATCTCTGTTTTTGAACACAAGCAGGGAAAGGAATTTCCACCACTTCCCCCCCTTCTCTCTTGGAGCTCGCTTAAAGGCACAGGACTTATATCTGCCATAAGGCAGACAGTAGGGGATACAATACAGCATCATAAAGTCACCCTAGGACCACCAGTTTAACTTGCACAAGAAAGGCAAGAAAACTCCAACCCTTTAGATCTTAATTGAACAGACATTCAATAATTTTTAATTTTTTTCCCACACAGAAAGAGTAATTAAAAACTTTTGCACTGGCAAATGTAGAACGGGTCTTAATTGGTATACACAAGACAGATGATGGACCTTGGACCTGGCTAGCATGAGATTTGATAACAGGATGCCTTGGCA
The DNA here is from genome assembly GCF_000277835.1 of Geospiza fortis. Classification (NCBI taxonomy): domain Eukaryota; kingdom Metazoa; phylum Chordata; class Aves; order Passeriformes; family Thraupidae; genus Geospiza; species Geospiza fortis. Next base: position 89,615 of record NW_005054721.1, on the reverse strand, counting down.
AGAACAAGCAGCTTTCAAGATTGAAAGAAGATTAAATCAGACTGGTTTACTGGAAAAAGAAAATTACATCAACTTCTGCAAGCAAAAGATGTTTAAAATGTAGAAGTTTGTTTATGTGATGATTAACCCAATCGTAGTAAAACATTACTAGTCTTCCTAGAAAAAGTATATAAGCAGTTGTACTTCACAATAAATTCAGATTCTTTGACCGTCTCACACAGTCCCCGTCTTTCTCCAATCACCGATAGTCTTTTCACCTTAGCAAGTTTTTTTATCCTGCAAGTGTTTTGAAACTAGCAAGAGTGCAATTATATCTTGAGCTTTAGCTTTTCAAATCTAGCTTATTCTGTTGAACAACAGTTGTTGGATAGTACTTCTTGAATTAGGATTTGGTAAATTCCTTATGGATTGTTTTCTGAGTGTTACCAGCCCAAGTAAGGCCTGGTGTTTAGATTTTTCTTGTTCAGTTAGTATTTTATTCATAAGAAATTGTGTAGAGTTATACTGTGGGTCCACATGGGCACTGATATATAAAACAAGCTATTTAATGGACATATTGGAATTTTTTCCATGTTTTTCACTGCAATGATTGCTTGTTGATATCTTTGTTCTGTTTCATAATTAAAATATTTTGCTTCATTTTCCAGGCTCACATTAAATTTCCTATTGACTATCCATATTCACCACCTACGTTCAGATTCCTGACCAAAATGTGGCACCCCAACATTTATGAGGTAAAGTGGTTTTTAAGCTAATAATTTTTTTTCCAATATGTGAAAAGGTTTCCTATGTCCTTAATTTCTGGAAGTATTGAAGGTACTAAACATCTTTAGCCATAACTAAAATGGTTAGCTGTTTGTGTTTAAATGTCAGCTTCATGGTTGCAGAGTTAAATCTAAATGTTGTAGGAAATGCTGTTTCTGTAGGCAGGGGTGGAGCCTTTCTCATACCTGCAAATGCAGCAAGTAGCCCCAGCTGAAGAATCATGTCATGGGTGTTGGCAGTTTTAGGGTATTCTTGGATCCCCTAAACTGGTGTGTGGAGTCTTGCTGTACTGGGATACTTAGACAACTAGTTGTTTGTACACCTTTCAAGTACATTTTTAATTTCAGTATATCCTACAAAATTTTGTGATGAGACAAGAAATGTTAGGGAAAAGTCTCCTGCAGCAGTTAACCTATGATAAAGGGGTTTGGACTTGGGGTGCTCCAACTGCAGAAAGAACCAGAGCTGGAGTCCAGCTTCAGGAGTCATGCACAGTCTTGTCACCCTAAGACCAGACTGAACAGATACCGTTTGACTTAATGTCTGCTAATCAGTTTGAAGAAGCCCTTAGTTCAGTGCATATATGAGTGGTGTTCAGAGTGTAACACTGGGCTATCAAGTCCATGATTGGATCATGGTACAACTACATAGTGAGTTCAGAAGGAGAATTATTTTATATAAAAGTTTTTTAGAAAGCACTCCCTAGCTTGAAAACATTTTCTTCATGATGCTGAGCATGGGGTGCTTGAAGAGATTTAAAGTTGTGAAGGACTGTCTTAGGCTGGAAATGGGGGTGTGTATTCTATTCCCATCTGTTAGAGGTGGAGCAGTTATCTTCTGTTAATTGGGCAGTTTTCTTTATCTCTTCCACAACCAATCATCCCACCTGGGAGATATCTCCTGTTAATGGGCCATTGAGTGTCACAGCATGACTGATAAAAATCACATCATCCCATTGTGAGATGCTCTGCCCAGGGGGAGGAGCCAAGCATTCCTACCCAGATATATTCAGACATTTGGAACAACAGAGACAGCCTTTTCCCACTGGATTCCCAGAGGAGCAGCTGTCTTCTCCACTGGATTCCCAGAGGAAGATCAGACCCATCTACACCACCTCTGGATCTTCAGAGGAAAACTACGCCCTTCTACAGGATCACTGCTTCAACAGAACCACATTTGTCACTCCAGGAGGACAGCAGCCACCATTTAATCGCACTGCTACCAACACCCTGACCAACAGGGTGTCAGGTCGTGTTCTGACTCCGTCAGTGGTTTGTTTTCTGGTTTTTGTACTATTGCATTTGTATTTTTAATTTTCCTGGTAAAGAACTGTTATTCCTATTCCCATATCTTTGCCTGAGAGGCCCTTAATTTCAAAATTATAATAATTCGGAGGGAGGGGGTTAACATTTTTATTTCAAGGAAGCCTCCTGCCTTCCTTAACAGACACCTGTGTTTTCAAACCAAGACAATGAATGCTGGTATAAGGGTGGCTCTGAGAACTTGTAAGTCATTTCACAGAGGGCTGCAAGAGGCAGCAAGCCTGTGGGGCCTGGAGAGGCCAACATCTGCTGTCTGGCCCCAGGCCCCATCTGCACTTCCACCTCCTCTGGCATTGAGACCCCATGATCCTCTGGAGTTAACTTCAGTAAAGACTCTCATCTGTGGTAGATACTGCTATAGCAATCCTGCAAACTACTCATGTCAGAGTGCTATTGCTGATGAAGAATTGGTTTTATAGGCATCTTAAAGTGTCTAAATGGTAGGCATTATAGAACTTTAAATCTATCTTCAGGTCATAGCACTGTGAGTAGATTGATACAGACTGAGGATTATGTAGCTGTATGGGTTCCATATCCTGCCAAAATATTCTTCCTCTTGCATGCCGGAAGGGATTTTCTGTGAAACCTTCAGAGAGCATCTCCTGCTTTTTCACCTAACATTTTGAACAGCTGTGTCCTAGGGAAGCAGTGTAAGCCTGCCTCACACCATCTGTTCAACATTCTTGTGTCCTGAGAGAAGCATTGTTTTAATACCTGAGCTAGTAGAGTGTGCTAAACCCTTCAATTAAAAAATTCCTGGAACTAACTCAGCTACCAATGATGTGGTGGGCTGACCTTTGCTGGATGCCAGGTGCCCACCAAGCCACTCTATCATTCCCCCTTCTCAGCTGGACAAGGGAGAGAAAATAAGATGGAAAATTACTCATAGGCTGAGATAAGACAGTTTACTAAAGCAAAAGCAAAAGGTTGCACACACACAAAGAGAAAAAAAAAATGGATTTTATTCTCTATTTTCCATCAGCGAGCAATGTCTAGCTGCTTCCCGGGAAGCAGGGCCTCAGTGTGTGTAGCAATTGGTCTGGAAAGCATTGTAAAATAACAAATGCCCTCCAGTTCTTCTTCCCTCCCTTATCTTTTATATATGAGCTGATGTCATATGGTATGGAATATCTCTTTGGTTAATTTGGGTCAGCTGACCTGGTTGTGTCCCTTGCCAGGATATTGCCCTCCCCCAACCTACTGATGGATGGCAGAATGTTGAAGAGACAGTGCTGATGCTGTTCCAGCACTGCTCAGCAGTAGCCAAAACACTGGTGTGTTATCAGTACCTTTCCAGCTACCAAGGTAAAGCACAGCACTCAGAGGGCTGCTATGGGAAAATGAACTCCAGCTCAGGTAGACCCAATATTATTCCATTCCAGTATTATTCCACGCCACCCCTTATTCCATACCATTTGTGTCATACTCATATCTCACATAATTTAAAACATATATATCTTAACTATTCCATTGTATTTAATACTCATTACTGAAATCCCTTCTTACCAACTCTTACAACACAATCTACGTTTTAAAACCATCTCTATACCAAACATACAGATTTATACATTTTCATTTACTATCTCTCATCCTTTTACAGATAGATATTATTTTCCCATTCCAATTTTAATAGATTTTTCAGATACTTATGCAATCAAAACCCATAGAAATCCATTGGTTCAATGTTCATTAGTCCCAAGTTATGAAGTTCTTGGTATTTGGTTTCCTATTGGCTACCAATCTCTGCCTCCATGCTAATTAGGTCCTCATTCTTATCTCTCTTTTCCCAGATCAGGTGTCTCTGACTATGCCATTGGTCATGTGTGGAGTTGGTGGTCATAATAGTCCTTGATGGTCATTATCTTTTGTGTATCTTCTGTGCTACTCCCAGTCTGTTGAGATGTTAAGCTCAACAGACCTCACCTGGTGCACCAATCCCTTGAAAAGAAATTTCAATGCCCTTCCCCCATGGCAAGAGTGAGCAAAACTGACTAAAGCTACATAAAACATTTTAATCTTTGTAGCATTTCCAACAGCATGGCTTACAGGGTGTTTCCAGCCAGCCAGTTGTTGCCTCCACCATGGGGAGTATGTAGCTCTTGCCTTGGCATATTGATGGCAGTGGTCCAACGTAGTCAATTTGCCAGGCCTCACCACATCAGAAACTTAGCCCATGCCCTCTATTCCAAGGAGATTCTACTTGTGAGAGGGCTTTAAACTAGGTTTGAAGGAGGAAGGGGATGAAGTTGGGCTGTCTGGAAGCAGGCCCAAGGGTGGTAAGCCTGAGATAGGGGTGAAATCAGTAGCCCAGCTGAAGTGCATGTATACTAATGCATACAGCATGGGTAACAAGAAGAGCTGGGGGCCATGGTGCAGCAGCAGAGCTATGATGTAATTTCCATCACGAAACGTGGTGGGACGACTCACATATCTGGAGCACTGCACTGAATGGCTACAAGCTCTTCAGGAGAGACAGGAAAGGGAGAAAAATGGAGGGGTGGCCCTTTATATTAGGGAGGGTTTGGACACCATAGGTATTGAAACTAATGACAATGAAGTTGAATGCCTATGGGTAAGAATTAGGGGGAAGGCCAACAAGGCTGACATCCTACTGGGAGTCTGTTATAGTCCACCCAACCAGGAAGAAGTGGTGGACAACTCATTCTATAAGCAGCTAGAGAATGTTTCTGGATCATCAGCCCTTGTTCTTGTTGGGGATTTCAACCTACTAGACATTTGCTGGGAACTTAATACAGCTGACAAAAGGCAGTCCAGAAAATTTTTAGAGTTTGTGGAAGACAACTTTTTGTCGCAGCTGGTGAGTGAGCCCACCAAGGGAGGGACTATGTTAGATCAGTTATTTGCAAATAGAGATGGGTTGGTGGGAGATGTGGTGGTTGGAGGCCACTTGGGGCGTAGTGATCATGAAATTATAAAATTCTCAATATTTGGTGAAATCAGGAGGAACATTAACAGGACTTTTACATTGGACTTTCAGAGGGCAGACTTTGGCCTATTCAGGAGACTTATCCAGAGAGTTCCTTGGGATGCAGTCCTTAAAAACAAAGTAGTTCAGGAAGGGTAGGCATGCTTCAAAATGGAGATCTTGAGGGCACAGGGACAGACTGTCCCTATGTGCCGAAAGACAAGTCAATGAGGCAAATGTCCAGCCTGGATGGGCAAAGAGGTTTTGGAGGAACTTAGGAATAAAAAAAAGGATGTATTATCTTTGTAAAGAGGGTCAGGTCTCTCAGGAAGTATTTAAGAGGGCTGCTAGAGTATTTTGGGAAAAAATTAGGGAGGCCAAAGCTCAGTTTGAACTTAAAATGGCGACTTTTGTAAAGGATAATGAAAAAATGTTTTTATAAATATATTAATGGTAAAAGGAAGAGTAAGACTAACCTTTGTTCTTTATTAGATGCAGAAGGGAACTTAGTAACTGCAGATTAGGAGAAGGCAGAGGGGCTTAACACTTTCTTTGTCTCAGTTCTTAGTGGGAAGACTTGCCTTCAGGATAACTGTCCTCTGGGTTGGTCGATGATATTAGGGGGCAGAATGGTCCCCCCATTATCCAAAAAGAGGCAGTCAGAGAACTGCTGAGACACTTGGATATTCATAAATCCATGGGACCAGATGGGATCCATCCCAGGGTGATGAGGGAGCTGGCAGATGAGCTTTCAAAACCACTCTCCATCATTTATTAGCAGTCCTGGCTCACTGGTAAGGTTCCAGATGACTGGAAGCTGGCCAATGTGACACCCATTCACAAAAAGGGTGGGAAGGAGGATCCTGTTAATTATAAGCCAGTTAGCCTGACCTCAGTACCCTGTGAGGTAATGGAGCAGTTTATATTGAGTGTCATCAAATAGAACTTACAGGATGGCCAGAATATCAGACCCAGCCAGCATAGGTTTGGGAGGCGTAGGTCATATTTGACCAACCTGATCTCCTTTTATTACCAAGTGACCCACCTGGTGGATGCAGGAAAGGCTGTTGATGTTATGTACCTGGACTTCAGCAAGGCCTTTGACACTGTCTCCCACAGCATCTCCTGGAAAAACTGGCAGTCCATGGTTTGGACAGGTACTCTCTTGGTTGGATTAAGAACTGTCTGGATGACCAGGCC
>NW_005054721.1:80922-83087 GCF_000277835.1 Geospiza fortis | reverse complement strand
CCTGCAGCGCTATAGGCTGGGGGGGGTGGGTGTGGCTGGACAGTGCCCAGGCGGAAAAGGACCTGGGGGTCCTGGTTGACAGCTGACTGAACATGAGCCAGCAGTGTGCCCTGGTGACCAAGAAGGCCAATGGCATCCTGGCCGGTATCAGGAATAGTGTGGCCAGCAGGAGCAGGGAGGTCATTCTTCCCCTGTACTCAGCACTGGTGAGGCCGCACATTGAATACTGTGTCCAGTTCTGGGCCTCTCAGTTTAGGAAGGATGTTGAGACGCTGGAGCGCATCCAGAGGAGGGCAACTAGGTTGGTGAGGGGCTTGGAACACAAGCCCTATGAGGAACTACTGAGGGACCTGGGGTTTTTTAGCCTGGAGAAAAGGAGACTCAGGGATGACCTTATCACTCTCTACAACTTCCTGAAAGGTGGCTGTAGTCAGGTGGGGGTTGGTCACTTTCACCAGGCAGCAACTGACAGAATGAGAGGACACAGTCTCAAGCTGCATCAAGGGAACTATAGGTTGGATATTAGGAAAAAGTATTTCATGGAAAGAGTCATAAAGTTCACGAATGGCCTGCCCAGGGAGGTGGTGAAGTCACCATCCTTGGATGTGTTTAAAAAAAGACTGGATATGGCACTCGATGCCACGGCTGAGTTGAGGTGTTAGGGCATGGGTTGGACTCGATAATCTTTAAGGTCTTTTCCAACCTGGTAATTCTGTGAATTCTGTGAATTCTATGAATGTTTCATGGGCTCATCAGGCTATAAATAGCTCACCCTTCCATTCTCAGTCTAAGTCTACCTGAACTATTTCAATTTTGGCAGCCTTATCTACCAGTTCATTGTTTCAATGTTCTTCAGTGGTGCAGCTTTTGGGCATGTGAGCATCTAAGTACGTTTAGAGCTATATTTTCTACCTGTGCAGCAATGTCTTGCCACAATGCAGCAGCCCAGATGGGTTTACCTCTGCACTGCCAATTGGTCTTTTTTCATTGCTGCAGCCACCCCCATAGGGCATTAGTCACCATCCAGGAGTTGGTATAGAGTATAGGCCACTTTTCTTGTTCTGCAATCTCCAAGGTTGATTGGATGGCTTTTGCTTCTGCAAATTGAATTGACTCCTTCCCCTTCAGCAGTCTCAATGATTCCTCATGTGGGACAGCAGCTTTCCACCTCTCATAGTTTCCTATCACACAGCAGGATCCATCAGCAAATAGTGCAAAGCCTCCTTTGTTTTCTGGTAACTCATATGGTGGTGCCTCTTGTCACGAGTCACCTTTTCAGGCAATGCTCCAAAATGTCTGCCTTCCGGCCAGTCTATAATCTCTTCCCGAAATCCTGGACAATTAGTTTTCTCCAGTTGAGCTCATTGTGTGATCAACGCTTACTCCATGTAGTGCTGGTTGTGTGATATGTTGAAGGGATGTTTAATTATTCTGAACATCCAGTGTAGCATGGGCAATTGCAGTGCTAAGAGGTGTCTTGGTTTGGAAAGACAGGAGTCTCTTAAGGAAGGCAGGAGCTTCTCCTGAAATGGAGAATGTAAACTTTCTCCACTCTTCTGAATTGCTATAATTTTAAATTAAGGGGCTCTCAGGCAAAGATATGGGAGCAGGAAATAACAGTTCTTTAATAGGGAGAAAAAAAATAAAATAACAATGCAGTCTACTAGAATAACACTGACAGAGTCAAAACTTGAAACTCTGTCGGCCAGGGTGTTGGTGGTAGTCCAATTGAAAATGTGGCTGCAGTCTTCTGAAGTATCAGGTGTGGTTCTGTTGGAGCAAGGGGAATCTGTAGAGAAAGATGTAGTCCTCTTCTGAAGATCTAGGAGGAAGAGGCAGCTGCTGTTGTTCTGGGGAATCTCGTGGAGAAAAGCTGTGCTGGAGTTTCAGAATCTCAGAGTATATTGGGGTAGCAGTGCTTGGCTCTTCTCTCTGGGCAGAGCATCTCACAATGGGATGTTATAGTTCTTATCAGTCATGCACTGATATTCAATAGTCTGTTATCAGCAGAGGTCCCCTCCCGAGGGAGGTGTGAATGTGGTCATTCAAAGAGAGAGATAAGGCAAACTGTTCACTTGACAAGGTAATCAGCTATACAGATGGTAATGGAAAACATCTTGCATGCAATCTTCAACATTATCCACCCCTTTTCCTATTTCCATCTG
>NW_005054721.1:70627-75570 GCF_000277835.1 Geospiza fortis | reverse complement strand
GCAGTGCTTGGCTCCTCCCTCTGGGCGGAGCATCTCACAATGGGATGTTATAGTTCTTATCAGTCATGCACTGATATTCAATAGTCTGTTATCAGCAGAGGTCCCCTCCCGAGGGAGGTGTGAATGTGGTCATTCAAAGAGAGAGATAAGGCAAACTGCTCACTTGACAAGGTAATCAGCTATACAGATGGTAATGGAAAACATCTTGCATGCAGTCTTCAACAAGAGGAGACACACTTCTGTCCCAACAACCTCTGAGGCAGTTCAAATCCCCTCATAGGCTGTTAATATCTCTTTTTCAGTTGGAGTATAGTGGGCTTCTGATCCTTGATAACTCCAGCTCCAAAACCATAATGGTCAACCTCAGGTTTCTCCTGATGTTCTTTGCCAGATGCTGCAGGTGGGACCATGTTCTCCATCTGCAGTGTAGAGTATATTTTGCATGGCTGGTCCTGTCTGAACAGGCCCAAGAGCTACTGCTCGAGTTATTCTGTTTGATCTGCTCAAAGGCCTGTTGTTGTTCAAGGCCCCAGTCAAAATGGTTCGTCTTCCAGCTATAACCAGGAATGTGTATTCTCGGGAACCCCACAAGGCCTAGGAAAGCTTGTGTTTCCTTCTTGTTATAGTTGATGGAGACATAGTTGCTATCTTGTTGACCACATCCATACGGTCATGATGGTGTCCATCCTGCCATTTTATTCCTAAGAACTGAATCTTCTTTGCAGGTCCCTTGACCTTGCTTTTCTTTATGGCAAACTCAGCTTTCAGAAGAATCTAAATTATTCTTTTTCCCTTATCAAATAATTCTTCTGCCTTCTTGCCCCACACAATTATGTTGTCAATATATTGTAGATGTTCAGGGGCATCACCCATTTCCAGGGCAGTCTGGATCCATCCATGACAGATGGTAGGGCCGTGTTTCCACCCCTGGGGCAGTTGAGTCCAGATGTATTTGACACCCCTCCACATGAAAGCAAACTGTGTCTGCACTCTACTGCCAAAGGAGTTGAGGAAAATGCATCGTCAATGTCAGTTGCAGCACACCACTTGACTGCCTTCAACTTCAGTTCATATTGGGACTCTAACATGTCTACTACAGTAGCACTCAGTGCTGGTGTTATTTCATTCAGGCCACGATAGTCTACTGTTAACCTCCATCCTCCATCAGACTTTTGCACTGGCCATATGGGACTATGAAAAGGTGAGTGAGTTCTGCTGATCACTCCTTGGCTCTCCAGCTGATGATTCAGATCATGGATGGTAACCAGGGAGTCTCAGATGGTGCGATATTGCCACCAGTGCAACAGTCCTGGTAACAATTGGTACCTGCTGGTCTTCAACTCACAGCACTTCCACAATGAAGGGATATTCTGAGAGGTCAGGTAGGGTAGATAACTGTTTGATCTTCTCTGTATTCACAGTGGCTACACCAAAAGCCCATCAGTACCTCTTTGGATCCTTGAAGTACCCTCTCCTGGGGGAGTTGATGCCAAAGATACAAGGGGCCTCTGGGCCAGTCACAATGGAGTACTTTTCCCACTCCCCTCAGCCTCTAATACAGAGAATTCTGGGCATCCCTCTGTCACTCCAGAGATCCAGATGGGTTCTGTGGCTCTATATGCTGATGGCACCAGTGCACACTGTGCACTAATGTCTACCAAAGCATTATACTTCTGTGAATCTGGTGTGCCAGACCATGGAACTCACATAGTCCCATATATCCGGTCATCCATTTTTTCCTCCTGGATGAAGACAGGGACCCTCCATTCATGTTCCTCACTGGAGTGTTCACTGTCTGACCTTTGCAATGCCAGATCAAAAGTCCCCTCACCAGGATCAAAGGACATGATTTCAGTTCTTCTATGTGGGAGATCGCTGATTGCCTTCTTGTGTCTCTGCAGCAACTATACTGACAGTCATATTGAGTGACCCCTTCTTAACAGCTCTCTTCCCTCTCAGTTCACATATATGGGCTTCTAGCTGAAAGGTGGTTTCATCATCCCACTTTATGTCCAACTCCTGGTCAAACAGGAAGAACCAGAGTGCACCATGGAGCATGTGCCTAGGGCTTCCTTTCCCTCTGACTGGGGTAGGAGAGGACCAATCTCTTGGGCAGATCCTGACAGCTGAAGCACTGGCCTGTAGGGATGAGGAGGTACGAAGATTTTCTTCAAAGTTTTTCAGACATGAAGCTGCTCTCTCCACAGTTGGTGTATCTATTTGCAGGTAATACATTGCTGCCAAGCTGTTAGAATATGATGCAGTGGTGACTTGAACCACCTTCCTCCACATGGCCAGTGTTCAAGGGACATCCTCTGGATCTTTAGAGACCCTGTCTGTCACTTTTTAGATCACTATAGATGACTTTCAGCACTGCTAATTCTCTCAAGTACTGGATACCTTCATCTGCAGTGATCCACTTCCCTGGGGAATTCACAAGATCTTCTTTAAATGTATATCTTGCCCTCACACTTGAGAAGAGCCATCTCCAGAGGCTGCAAATTGCTGCCCCTTTTCCATTTCCTCTTTCAATTTCCTGATCTCTAGTAAGGGATCCCAGCTGTTTGGCTTCATGATGTTCTAAGTCCTGACTTCTGGCCCTGTTATCCCAGCATTGAAGCAGCCAGGCAGAAATCTGTTCACCTAGCTAGTGGCTGTAATGTTTTTGCAAGTCTCAAAGTTCTGATGAGGTCAGGGACCAAGTAACTTTGGTTTCCTGTTTGAATTGTCTCACTCCTTTCTTCAATTGCCTTGCTGAAGGACTGGCTTCTTGATCAGATGCTTCCTCTCCTGATTCTTTCTCCTCCTCTTCCTCCCTTTCTAATTGATGGTATGGATGTGTTGTTCACTTTGTCCACTTTTTCATTACTGGGGCAATTACTGTAGTTGTTGTTTGAGTCCCTGTCTCAGCCACAGTATCCTCAAACGCAGTTTGGGCTCCTGCCTCAACTACAGTCCTCTAAGAGTACTGAACTGTGGCTCAATAGGCACAGGCTAGGCCCCAGTACAGGGTGAGAAGCTGCTGGTTTTCATTGGGGTAGGTAAGGCACCCTTCTATCAGGTGATGGGTCAGTTTATCAGGGTTGATTACCTGTTCAGGTGGAAAGTCCCAGGCAATGGGAGGTGATGACCACTCTGGGAACCTGCCCAAATCCTACCACACACACTGCCACCCAGGGACCGGGTGCTTCAGGGCACATTTCAATGTTGCATCACCCAAAATTTGTTTTCTCTTACACCAGGACAACACCAGATTCTACAAACCCCATAATGTGCTAAAAGTATTATTTAGTGGTATTAAACATATTACATAACAATGAACAAGGACCTCAGGAGCCTACATAAGAAAACTATCCACATTAATCCAAGGGAGGGAGAGGGAAATCACAGAATCACACAGAATCAACTAGGTTGGAAAAGACCTTTGGGATTATTGAGTCCAACCTATGACCTAACACCACCTTGTCAAGTAGACCATGGCACTAAGTGCCACATCCAGTCTTTTCTTAAACACCTCCAGGGATGGTGACTCCACTGATGCCTTGGAGTGGTTACCTGGAACAGGGACTAGACAAGATTAAGAGAATAAAAGTGGGTATTTGTTGCAGACATCTCTTTGTGAAAAATCTTTCTTTAGGATTTTTCCTTCTGAGAAGCTGCGGCCTCAGAAACAGAATGTAAACTATAATTATCTGCTGCTGTGGAATGCAACAGGTCTGTCTGGATTGAGCCATCTTAGATGTTTATAGTTAATGGCCAATCAAGAATGGAGCTCTCTCGGACAGAGTCCGGGAGAGCTGATTTGTTATCATTCTTCTTTACTTTTCCTATTCTTAGCTTAGCAGCTTCTAGAAACCTTTCTTTCTTTTTCTTTTTAGTATAGTTATAGTATGTGTATATATCTTAAAATAATAAATCAAGCCCTCTAATTATAGAGTCAGATCTATGTCTCTTCCCTCATCCTGCAAACCCTTGTGACCACCGTCACAGGTATTTATTAAAGGCCTTCAATAGGTACACCTTGGGCAGTCAAAGCCTCCAACAGGTTACACCCAAGATGGACAATGGTCATGAGTTTTTCAGACAGATATCATTTTGGTCCATTTACATATGAGGGGTTAATCCTCCAATTACAGCTTCAGGTAATGAAGTCATATACCCCCAGTTTGCTCCTCCCCTCAACTCACTTTTGTTTATACTTTTTGGGGCCTGAAACAGTAGGGTGTCCTTGAGTTTCAGGCCTAGAGAAGAATTGTTTTGTCTGAATGAAATGGGAGAACAGTAGCTGACAGGCTATGGAGTTTTAGAGTTATACACTAAAGCAGTACAGGATCTGAAAAATATAAAAGCTAAATCCTAAGGCATCACTACCACCTCCCTGGGCAGCCCATTCCAATGCTGAATCACTCTTTCTATGAAGAATTTTTTCCTAATATCTAGCCTAAACTTCCCCTGGTGCAGTTTAAGACTTATGTCCTCTTGTCCTGTCACTGGCTGCCTGGTAGCAGAGCCCAACCCCCAGCTAGCTACAACCTCCTTTCAGGTAATTGTAGAGAGTGATAAGGTCTCCCCTGAGCCTGCTTTTCTCCAGGCTAAACAATCCTAGCTCCCTCAGTTGCTCCTCATAGGACTTGTGTGCTAGACCCTTCCACCAGCCTTGTTGCCCTTCTGTGGACATGCTCCAGCATCTCAACATCATTCCTAAATTGAGGGTCCCAGAACTGGACACAGTATTCAAGGTGCAGCCTAACCAGTGCCAAGTACAGGGGAAGAATCACTTCCCTAGTCTGGCTGGCCACACTATTCCTGATACAGGCCAAGATGCCATTGGCCTTCTTGGCCACGTGGGCACACTGATGGCTCATGTTCAGCCTGCTGTCAATCAGTACCCCCATGTACCCGTCTGCCTTGCCACTGTCCAGCCACTCTGTCCCCCACCTGTA
>NW_005054721.1:68039-70426 GCF_000277835.1 Geospiza fortis | reverse complement strand
AAGTAAAGATACTAAACAGGACTGGGTCCAACACTGATCCCTGGGGAACACCATTAGTGACTGGCCACCAACTGGATGCAACACCATTCCCCACCACTCTCTGGGCCTGGCCATCCAGCCAGTTCTTAACCCAGCAAAGAGTGCACCTGTCCAAGCCATGGGCTGCCAGCTTTTCCAGGAGTATGCTGTGGGAGACAGTGTCAAAGGCCTTGCTGAAGTCCAAATAGACAACATGCACCGCCTTCCCCTCATCCACCAGGTGGTTTACCCGGTCATAAAAGGGGATCTGGTTGGTCAAGCAGGACCTGCCCCTCTCAAATCCATGTTGGGAGATGTATTCCCTCATCTTCTCCACGAGATAACTCCCCCAGCACAGCAAGGCTATCAATGCCATGGCAAAGCACAGAGCCATAAAAGCCATGGGCTGCCAGCTTTTCCAGGAGTATGCTGTGGGAGACAGTGTCAAAGGCCTTGCTGAAGTCCAAATAGACAACATGCACCGCCTTCCCCTCATCCACCAGGTGGTTTACCCGGTCATAAAAGGGGATCTGGTTGGTCAAGCAGGACCTGCCCCTCTCAAATCCATGTTGGGAGATGTATTCCCTCATCTTCTCCACGAGATAACTCCCCCAGCACAGCAAGGCTATCAATGCCATGGCAAAGCACAGAGCCATAATTTGTATTAACATGTTCCCAAACTCAGCAAAATAAAGAGATAAGCAGTGCAGCTGACAATCTCTTCCAATTCTCAGGAAGCAGGGCTTCAACACATGAAGCAGTTGCTCCAGAAGGCAAACATTGCAAATAAGAAATGCCCCCCTTCTTCCTCCTTCCTTTATCTTTTATATCTGAATTGATGCCATATTGTTGCAGTACAATCTGACTTGTACTGAACTTAATCCATTTACAAATAAGAAACCCAGCCCAGTTCCATAAACCTGTCTCTAGGCTGACTGACAGAGGTCTCAACCAATAACAACTCTCCTAAAATACAAGCATTTGACTGTTTCAGAGTGTGGGAGGCATGGGGATTAGACCAATGGCTGTTTAAGAACCGGGAGCTTTGTATTGCCTTTAAAAGCAAGCCCCGAACAATAAAACACGCTGTTTGGCTGATGACCAAAGGAGGTCTGTTGTGTGTTAAGTCTCAGACACACGAACACCAACATGTCGCATGGTGACCTTGCTGTGATAACAAGCAGCCCAAGTTTTTGGCCTGCAAGTAGAGCGGAGAGAGACATGGCAGAGCCTGCTGAGCCTGTCCCTACAGCAAAAAGCTGGAAAGAAAGAGGCAGGGAGAGCCCAAAAGCGGCAGCAAAGGCTGCAAAAGTCACAGCCAAAGGGCTATGTGAAAAAAGAAACCAGAGAAGCTGAAAATAGAAGAAAAACCCCACTGGAGACATGGGCAACTTTATTTCTACACAGGACCACCCAGTACTAAAGGTATGGAAACTTCTTCTTGAGGAATGGGACGTAGACTATGATGAAAAAGCATTATTAGCATTAATAATGTGGGCTAAGAACCACGGTTTAGACACAACTAAAGAAGCTGCTTTTGACTTTAATACCTCGGCACGAACCGGTCAATATATCATCAGGGCAGCCTCGAAGGGAGAGGAAAATGCAATACGAGTTATAAACCCGTGGAGACTTATTGTGGGAAATCCAGGACTCCTGTACAACTGTCCAATATGATCAAGCAGAAGACGTTTATTGTTTACATTATACATGCTTTTATAGATTCTACACACTACTAAGTAGACCCTTCATGATTGGTGCCTTTGTCTTGTTCTCTCGTTCTCTGCCTCCATTTCTCAGCGTCCGTGATTGGTTACCATGCAGGTGTTCTACAGTCCTCTGTTATCTAGTTCTTGTGATCCTGGTATGTCGTTTCTCAGCTTCTTCGTTCTTATTTTAGCACAGTTGATGTCTTAGTAACCTTGATGAATTCCACAGTGCCCTGAGAAAATTCTGATAAGAACAGTTACAAGTGCTATGGCTGGTGCACACTGAGGCCTAAGTTGTTCAGATACATTGCTACAGGGACTTATCTTGGATTTAATAAGACTGTTAAATACTTAAATATATGGTGAGGAAAGCACACCAGATGAGTTTTCAGGGGGAGTAGGCGCCTTTCCAAACCCACAGAGCACGTGGCTGGAAGAAATGGCCAGCCATGCTGTTCCATGTGGCTGAGCTACCTTAAATTCCCCTCCTGCACCGGCACTGTTCCTGAGAGAGCCATCCCCCGCACCCCCTCCCCCCGCAAAGGGGGGACACCACCACGCAGTGGAACGGAAGGGGGAGGCAGGGTCCTAGCGACGCCGGGGCGTCCAGTGTCCGCACCGCGCAAATGCTACTCCGTGTCTGCTCCACAGGGTTCCTAC
>NW_005054721.1:40263-67877 GCF_000277835.1 Geospiza fortis | reverse complement strand
CCCGCCCAAGAGCCAACCTTCGGAGAACACAGCCACGCCGCCAGTGGGCATGGCCCCGCCCCCAACTGTGCCTCCAAGGACGAATCTGAGAAGAGCTGCAGACACCAAATCAAGAAGCAGAGCGTGGGAAAAGTCCCTGCAGGGAGCCCACCCAGCAAAAAGCAGTGGAAAGAAGCGTGTAGGTGTGTGGTGCCATAGGAGTAATAGCAATCAAGCCATCCTGAAAAGATGGTGCTGACCACATGGCACAGCCGTTTTACAGCAGCTAAGAGCGAGCCACTATCAAGTCCAGTGGGAAACCAGCACCTCCCTACATATGGACAGTGAAAAAGCAAAGACCAAGTTCATACCCCTTAAACCTCAACGAAACTTCACAGCCACCCTGCCTTCTGATATTTCAACTATAGAGAAGTTCTCATATTCCACAAACTCTAATAAACTAATAACATGTGCTAAGGGTAAAAATATTGAAGGGTTGTCACACAAGTGTTACAAAATCACACAACAGTTTACTAAATATGCCCTAGAACTCATAGTACAATATTTATTATTGTTTTTTGCATTTGCTAAAACCAAAATTGATAAGCCTGTGATAGCTGATTCTGCTAAAGTTATTAAGAAAATATTACATTTCTGTCTCAGGTATGGGCTACTGTGTCTCAAAGAGATCCTAGGATGTATGTTAACAAGTCTTGGTGTACTCCTAGTTTCTGCTTGCATTGTTTCTAAATCGACCTGGAAGATTCAAAGAATATCCTCATCCTAACATTCTAGGTCCACTAAAGCATACATAGAACATTAATTTACTAACATCATAAGCAAATTTAAGCTGCACATTTTTTTAACTGAGAATTTGCCACCTGTCATCATTTAAAAAAACTGAAAGTCACCTGTTAAATCAATAACAAATTTCTAACCTCTAACAAAAATAAGAAAGGTGTATTACTTGCACTTTTACCATAGTAACTAGAACATTTAAATACCTATATTTCTTTAATTATTCATAAGTTGTTTATGTTAAAAATTTCTTGCATTAGATATTAATACAAGCTTGTTTTTAAAATATAAAATACAGAAAATCTCTCCCAACCAAGTCATGGCCTGATCAAGCCATGAACCTGGCTGGTAAAAAAATATATTAGTATACAAACTTTACAAAAACTAAACCCTTTTCCCCTTGAGATAAACGAGAAAGCCTTGACCAGAAGGGGTTCTTTCAAGTCCTCATAGTGAAAAAGAGACCTCTCAGCAACCCTCTAGGTAATAGTACCTTATTAATACTGTTCAAAGTCCATGTTCTGATCCTAATTTTAATCATTAATACAAAGAAAAAAAGGGGGGTGGAAAGGTTGGAGTGAATGTACACGCCCTCTCTAAGTCTAAGGTAATATAATGTCTTTCAATCAATCATATAACAGTACAATAATCCTATGATAAATACATTTCCATGGACTCTGGGACATGCTAGACACCTACTTGATGTATCCAGCCTGAACTACATCCTGCTTGGAACCACAGCATCAACCCAATGTCCTGTCAACAGATATCACAGAACTGTGAAACCAGAACAGTTAATAACTATCTCATAGAAATCTGAGACTACTGAAATAACAGTTCATATAGAGACTCTATTTGCTTACAAATTGGTTTATCTGTTAAGTTTGCTTTTTTCTTACAGTTTTAAAGTTGAATGTTTGAAAGTTTTTAATTTCAGATTAGAGTTAAGATATAACTTACAACTTTGTTTAAAAATAATTTTTCAAGTTTACAAACTGTTTTTCTGTTTACAAATTGTTTTTTCTACTAGTTAGACTTTTCTTTAATAGTTAAGACTTAAGTAGTTTGTTCTTTTTTGTCTTGGTTTGGAAAGACAGGTGTCTGCTAAGGAAGGCAGGAGCCTCCCCTGAAATGGAAAAGTGTAAACCCCCTCCCTCCGAATCATTATAAATTTTAAATTAAGGGGCTCTCAGGCAAAAATATGGGAGCAGGAATAACAGTTCTTTATTAGGGAAGAAAATAAAAACATAAAATAAACAATCCAGTAAACTAAAACAACAGTGACAGAGTCAGAACACAACCTGACACCCTGTTGGTCAGGGTGTTGGTAGCAGTGCAATTGGAATTGTGGCTGCAGTCCTCCTGGAGTGTCAGGTGTGGTTCTGTTGAAGCAGTAATCCTGTAGAAAGGTGTAGTCTTCCTCTGAAGATCCAGTGGAAGAAGAGGCAGCTGTTTCTCTGGGAAATCCAGTGGAAAAGGCCATGCTGGTGTTCCAGAATCTCCAGATTATATCTGGGTAGAATGCTTGGCTCCTCCCTCTGAGCTGAGCATCTCACAATGGGATGCTATAGTTCTTATCAGTCATGCAGTGACATTGAATAGCCTATTATCAGCAGATGTCTCCCCAGACGGAGGATTGGTTGTGGAAGAGATAAGGAAAACTGCCCACTTAACAGAAGACATCTGCCATACAGATGGCAAATAGAATACAATTTGTTTGGCAATCCAGGACATTTTTAAAGATAAATTATTATTTGTAACCTAAACTTTAGGCCTGTAACATGCTAACCTGAATTCTTGCCTACAGACTCTGAATCAAAATGCTACAGCTTCACTAATATATAATTTATGAAAATTAAAACCATGCTGTTTTCTGTCACCCTGATTGCAAGGGACCGTTGCAAATAGATGACAGAGAGCAAGTTACAGTTTTAGTAAAGACAAAAGGGTGAGATGTTGCAGTACAATCTGACTTGTACTGAACTTAATCCATTTACAAATAAGAAACCCAGCCCAGTTCCATAAACCTGTCTCTAGGCTGACTGACAGAGGTCTCAACCAATAACAACTCTCCTAAAATACAAGCATTTGACTGTTTCAGAGTGTGGGAGGCATGGGGATTAGACCAATGGCTGTTTAAGAACCGGGAGTTTTGAATTGCCTTTAAAAGCAAGCCCCAAACAATAAAACACGCTGTTTGGCTGATGACCAAAGGAGGTCTGTTGTGTGTTAAGTCTCAGACACACGAACACCAACGTGTCACCATATGGTATGGAATATCCCTTTGCTCCATTTGGGTTAGCTGGCCTGGTTGTGTCATCAAATCTCTGCCTCAAAGCAGGCTATTCTCAACTTTTGTTTCTATCTTGCAGAATGGGGATGTATGTATTTCAATTCTTCACCCACCTGTAGATGACCCGCAAAGTGGAGAGCTGCCCTCCGAGAGGTGGAACCCTACCCAAAATGTCAGGTAACTGTGAATATGTTGTGCAGTGGTGACCTCAAAGACCTGCCATCTCTACAAGACCTAAGGGCTATGGTGGGAGAGGTTTGGGAGGGAATTTAAGGTTTTGTGGGGCTTTGGGCTTGAATCAAGTGGGAACCAGACATACCAGTCTGTCTGAACATACTGGGCTGATAGGGAAAGTTTTGGAACAGAATTCAAGACTTTAGGAGCTTTAGGTCCTTAACTGGGTGCAAACCAGACTTATCAAGTTGTCTAAAGTGCTGATGCTGAAGTGTCCTGATGATGGACTGACAATGTAGAGAATTCTGTCCTGTTTGCAGGCTTTCATGCTCCCAAAGCAACTGATTTCAAATTTTCTGCCCTTCCCTGGTCATTGTTATCCTATAGTTAGGGTTTTCAAACTCTTCCAAGATACCACTAGTGGAAAATAATATTTTTTTGTATTTGTGCCTTGTAGGAGTAATTTTGTTCATAATCCTGCCTGCTGTTTGCCTTACAGTATTTGTCTGTCTCCTGTCCTGCAGTGGGATATCATCAGTGGCTAGCCAGGTAGCTTTCTTCCTGACAAAAAGACCCAAAGGATCACTAAGTATTAGAGGCATTTGGGGCTGACCTGTCCTGTTTTTTTTTCTTTTTAAACACCAGCTCAATTTCATTCTTATTACAAGACACTGCCAATAAGGAATTGATAAAACTCATATCAAGTAGCAGTTTACCTGTGCAGCTGGAGTAGGAAGTGATGTAGTGAAAAAACTCTAAGGTTGTCTTGGTTTGGGAAGACAGGAGTCTGCTAAGGAAGGCAGGAGCCTCCCCTGAAATGGAGAATGTAAACCCTCCCCACCCCTCCGAATTGCAATAATTTTAAATTAAGGGGCCCTCAGGCAAAGGTTGGGGAGCGTGGTAGTCCGATTGAAAATGTGGCTGCAGTCCTCTGAAGTATCAGGCGTGATTCTGTTGGAGCAAGGGGAATCTGTAGAGAAGGATGTAGTCTTCCTCTGAAGATCCAGGAGGAAAAGGTAGCTGCTGTTCCTCTGGGGAATCTCGTGGAGAACAAAACTGAACTGCAATTTCAGAATCTCAGAGTATATGGGGTAGCAGTGCTTGGCTCCTCCCTCTGGGCGGAGCATCTCACAATGGGATGTTATAGTTCTTATCAGTCATGCACCGATATTCAATAGTCTGTTATCAGCGGAGGTCCCCTCCCGAGGAAGGTGTGAATGTGGTCATTCAAAGAGAGAGATAAGGCAAACTGCTCACTTGACAAGGTAATCAGCCATACAGATGGTAATGGAAAACATCTTGCATGCAATCTTCAACAAAGGTACTTCCTGTTCTAACATTTTAAACTGATTTATTATCCAAATAAGGTTAAAATAATTGCCTCTGGATTTTTATCATATGAGAACTATTCTCGCTCTCAGACTTATTAGGTGCTGGTTCCTCGACTTGAAATCTGTTATTTACTGGTAAATCCAGTAAGGATCTCAGGACACCTGAGGGAATATAGTGATTTGAAAAATATTGTCTGACAGTTTAACTCAGCTTTCATCTAACTTGGCTTCACAAAATTCATTTGAAAGGAGCCTGTATCAAAGCAAAGATCTAACAAAGGGGATTCAATGGATTCTTGACCCTTGAAATATGATTGTAACACACATTGCAAAGTGCTGAGCTAGAGCTAACATAGCAGGAGACTAGGAATTGTAGCAGTCAGCAAATTATAACAACTGATGTTCCTCCTAGAGCATGCTACTTGAAGGTTAAAAGGGCCCAAGAGAAATTGTGTATCTTAGCTGCATGAAGTCATGAAGGGTTGGGAATCTGATCCTTAGAGCTTGAGGTAAAGGTTATCCAATCCATCTGTAACAAATACACATTCTAGTTCAGATTTATTAAAAAGAAAAATAGGCTTAAATACTATCTTAATTTGTTATATTGCTAAGCTACATTCACCTGTCCCTCTTCTCAGATGGCTATTAAACTGTTTTTTTCAAACATCTGATATGGTTAAGACTAGGTGACAAGCTTCAACTTATAGTTAGAAAACAGCTTTGGGCATTAGTTGCTTAAAATGCCCGCACATTTTGAGTATTTCACAATATACAACCCTAAATATTGACATGAAACTTCTTATGGTAATAGTTCTCTGATTTCTGCTCTCCCTTACCATGGTGCAGTTTTTGGTGCTTACTCTTGGAACATGTTCATCTTAACAGTGATATTTGGAGAGAAAACATTCCTCCGCTGTATCAGCAAGCAGAAATAAAACTTGTCCTTCACTGTTAGCCTACTGCCTGTGTAACCTAGGGCTTCTCGTCAGCTGCTGAATTTTGTAAATCCGCTTACTACAGATGACTGTGGTTGAAGTGTCTGGAGTGAGGAATGTAATTCTTCAACTTTGAGAGCACTTGTGCATCTGTCCACCTAATGGTTTCAAGCATGGTCATTAATTTTTTCTAAACACAGTCAATATGGACTTTCCCATCACTTGGAGCTAGATGAGGCTGGCATAAGTAAATATAGCAAACTTCCATCAAGAGGTGAAGGAATGCAGTTGTGATCTGTATGGCAGAATGCATTGCTTTTCTTATGTCCCATAAAGCTGAGGAAGTGGTTGCAGGGCTGTGGGGTTGAGGCTCTTTGATAAATTTTAGTTACCTTTCTCCATCTAGCCTGGCCTCACTCTGTCTTTTAAGGTGCACAGGCCAGAATTCAGCACAATATTCAAGATGTCGGTATATCTGTATCTTGTGCTGGCATGTGATGCCTCATCTTACTATTGCTTTGTTTTCTGAGGATACCCATTTTTGTTTTTAACGTAGGGGCAGAGACAGACACTCGACACAACACCGGTGGGTCATCAGCAAACTGTGTTTTATTGTTCAGAGCTTTCTTTTACAGGGAGTTCAAAACTCCTGGGTCTAGACAGCCATTGGTCTGATCTTTTATGCCCCCCAGATCCTGGACCAGTGATATGCCTGCAGCTTAGGATGGAATGTAATTGGTTGAGGTTCCTGTCTTTCAACCCAGAGACTGGTTTTATGGAGCTGGCTGGGTAGCCAAATTATTGCCCAGTACAAGCCAGCTTGTACTGTGATATAATGTGGCAACATTTTGTTGGCTTTTTCTGGCTGCTTTAGTGCATTGAGCTGTTTGCAGAAACTGTTCAGATGTAACAAAACTTTCAGTACAGTCTAAGTCTGATACTTTTGTTCATACATGGAGAGAAAAAAATGCAGTTAACAGTTCTGATTCCTTGATCCTCTACTGGCTTCTCTCTGCTGATAAAGGCGTGTAGAGGAACTGTCCTGGTTCCAGCCAGGACAGAGTTAATTTTTTTGCAGTAGCCATGAGGGGGTGAAGCCTGGACCTGTGTGGGCAGGGCTAGGAGATTATTTTATACCACCTCACATCATTGCCAGTGTGGGGTTAGGATATTTTTTGGCTTCTAAGAAGAATGGGACTTCCAGTGGAGAAAACTGTGGTGTGGCAGGAGGGGGAAACCTGCCCACCATTTCTTCATTGTTCCCCAGGATTCATGGTGAGCATTTTTGCATGTGGATCACTCTCCCTTTTGTACACTTTTGTTATTTATATTGTTGCTGTTATTGTTGTTTTCTAATGTCGTTGCTGTTTCCAGTAAATTGTTTTTATCTCATCCTGTGATCTTTTGTGCCTCCCATCGAAGGGGGGAGGCAGCCAACTGCAGGTCATGGTCTTTTTAGTGGGAGTAATAAATTGGGGAATACCATTCCTAAACCAGGACAGGCACTCACTCTGAAGACAACAGCACTGTAAACACAAACCAAAGAGATATGCCAGCTGATGAGCAGACTGTTCCCCAGAATGGGGTGGGGGATATAAGAAAGCAAAGGTGGGCTTTAAATACCCACTCTTCATGCAAACAACTCGCATGAAACAACATGCTAGAACCTCACCTAAGGGAGAAACAGATCCATAACTATACTGGAGAGGGTCAGTCTGTATCCAGTCTGGTGCAGTTTGCATGTGATGCTAAGGATGTTTTCAGTCACACATGGTGGAACTTTTCTGTGGTTTCTGTCCTGTCAGATCCCCTGTTCTGGGATCCCTTCCTGTTACTATACCTTGTTCACCTTGCTTACCCACAGCAGCAGGGTTTGAGTTAAGGAGAATGGCCAGCTCTTAAGGATATGAGCAGTGATGGAGCTGATCTAATGTGCTGGTCAGAAATGAAAAGTGCACAGTGTCTCACCTCTAATAGACAGTACATAGATTGTGGTAGAGTGGGTGCTAAATCCAGATGTGAATTCCTGTCCTTGGCTTTCTCGATATTTTGCTTGCTTTACAGTAATGATGCTGAAGCTGACATGCTGGCTTTGCAGCCTGATTGCTGATAATTCAAAGGCTTTTAAGTGAATTCTTGAGTTGAAGTAAAAGATGGTTTATTTTCTGCTCAACATTCCAGTCTGACCAGACAGCTTTTTCCATAGCTGCTGTTCTATTTCCTACTGAATTACATTATTTGGAGAGTAAATTATATATGACTCTCCTGATAGCTATGCTGAACAGTCTGGCCGGATGTAAGTGTTTAGTTTCAAAACCTTCCTATAAAGTCTTCATCCAAATGGCCAAATGTTTCCTGGAATTGTATCCCAGATAAATTATTCTGTGAAAAACTGAGCTTACTCTTTGAGATTTTTAAAAGATTAATAAGGGATAAAAAGGGACAAATATCCAGCACTGGCATGTTTTTGGCGATTGGCAAAAAAACCCCATACTTTCAGCTTAAAACAATGTTTTTCTATATTGTTACATGACAGGGGGTACATGCATATTCATGAGAGTTTATACATTATTCAAACATTCCTGGGAGTTAAGATGTTCCAGGAATTCTTTTGCTTGGTTTTAACCTTTGATTTGTCTTCATGCCATCTTGTAGATTAAATAATATATTTTATTTCTTCTTGTGATTCCATCTTGCTGTTTTTACATGCCTTGATAACAAAGAGTCGATAAATTCTTCTCTTGGTGTTCTGGTTTTTGTCCCTGTTATCTTATCCTTCAGATAAGATAGTCCACAAAATGTGGGGAACCACCTAATTATCTTACACCATTCTCTGAGTTAGTTATGTGAAAAAGCATTTTAACATCACATAGTCTCTATTTTAATATTATGCTACAGTCTAAGATATAATATATTTATCACACTACTATTTATATAAGCTATATGGTGCATACTTAAACTGACAGATTATACTATACCAAAAAGCAGTTAAAAGGAAATATAAATTGTACCATATCAAAATCTTTGTGATTAATAATAATATGCAAAAGCTAATACACAAATGTGAAAGCTAATACTATATTGTCATTTATAACAATATGCTTGTAGATATGCTCAGCATGCATTGCTCTGAATATGCCTCTAAATCAATTCAAGTACAGTTGGGGGTGTAGTCTCCTTTAATCATGTTGTGCAAAGCAGTTGCTATGTACTGCTGTATTTCAAGACTTATTTCCTTGTCTCTTGTTCTTCCCTTCCATTTAAATTAAAAGCTGTTCAAAGCAGGACCACCTCAGACGCAGGAAGCTATTGCAGTGGTAGCTACAGCCAGGTGGCCAGGTGTGTAGAGCTGCCTGATGGGATTTGCTGTTGAGTTTTGTGCTGGTTGTGACACCGTGTGAGGAACAAAGGGCTGAATCTCTGAAGTGCAAAGAGCTGTAGGAAATGCAAAAGGGTCTGGCCAGCAGAGGGAGGTGGTGTTTGTCCCTGATAAATGCCAGCAGAGCAGGGCAGCTGGCTAGCTCTGGGCTGCTGCTAGAAATCCAGGAAGGCTGTCTGTCTGCCAGGGGTTACGTGACTGGCTCATGCTGGCTTTGCTGAGTACCAGCAATTCAATCTTGCTGGGCCCTTGTCGGTTTGCCTGAGTGTTGAGTACAGCAAGAGGAAGACAGTGCAGATATTTTT
The DNA here is from genome assembly GCF_000277835.1 of Geospiza fortis. Classification (NCBI taxonomy): domain Eukaryota; kingdom Metazoa; phylum Chordata; class Aves; order Passeriformes; family Thraupidae; genus Geospiza; species Geospiza fortis. Next base: position 58,683 of record NW_005054721.1, on the reverse strand, counting down.
CAAGTACTGCTACAGCAGTCTTGGCACACAGGCTGAGGAGAAGGGACACCTGGCCACAGCTCCAACCTCTTAATACACTGTGGGGTAGGGAAGGCAATGCAGCCTCATCTGATGGCCTTGGGTTGTATCAGTCAGGATAAGCAAAGAGCCTGGCTTTCTGCTGTGAGGCTGAATGTCATGAAGAACAGGCTCGCTAAGCAGGTTTCCAACCCAGCACTATCTATGGGTGGTATGGATAAACTGAATTCTGGTCTGATGCAAGCTTTACCTGCTGCCCTGTCAAAAATGTGTACAGACATGATAGTCTGTCATCAGATTAGGTCTTTGAGGTTTGTATTGTGTCATCTTCCCTATGCTGATCACCAAGGTCTGAAGTTCATAAGTATTTGCTCTTACTTCAGCTATTGTCCTGTTGCCTTTTTCCCAACCTGGAAATGAAACTCGAGATAATTTTAGTAAGGAGGTAATATAAAGGGGGATCTTTATTTGAAGGCTTCCAGAGGCAGTTATGGAAAGATGTCCACAAAAGCCCACCCCCCCACAGGGGTGAGTACATTTTTATAGGAAATTAGCATAATTGATAAAAAGCACCAATTAGGAGGACAAGTGGTGATGCAATTTCCCCCCAGGTTAAGCCCCTTCTCATGAGTCCCTCCTTCAGCACTAGTTGTACTTTGTCCATGAAATGTATCTCGAAGAGTTGTTCTTGGCCTTGGTTCCCAGAAAGAACCAAGATAGCATTGGGGCCTTGTACATCCCGGGGCTTGGAGCTCTGGAATTTGTCTTTCTGCCTAGGGAAAGGCCATAGAAAAGTACTGGGAAATCTAGTCACTAATACAATAGACTACACAGCTACAAATATATGTGTGAAGAATATAGAAAACAGAAAAAAAAAAAGGCAAAACCCCAGTGGCAGTCCTTAGTGTATTGGGTTTGCATGGCCAGGTTTTGACAGCAGGGGGGCTACAGGGATGGCTTCTGTGAGAAGCTGCCAGAAGCTTCCCCCATGTCCAGCAGAGCCAACACCAGCCGGCTCCAGGATGGACCCACTGCTGGCCAAAGCTGGGCCAATCAGGAATGATGGTAACGCCTCTGTGATAACATATTTAAGAAGAAAGAAAAAAAAGTGACTACGCAGTTGTAATTGCAGCCAGAGCGGGGTGAGAACGTCAGAGGAACAGCTCTACAGACACCAAGGTCAGTGGAGAAGGGGGGCAGGAGGTGCTCCAGGCACCAGAGCCAAGAATCCCCTGCAACCCATGGTGAAGACCATGATGAAGCAGCTGTCCCCCTCCACCATGGAGGACCCCATGCTGGAGCGGAGGGAGCTGTGAACCTGTGGGAGGCCTGTGCTGGAGCAGGTCACTGGTAGGGACCTGCAAACCCGTGGAGAGAGAGGAGCCCATGTTGGAGCAGGTTTCCTGGTAGGACTTGTGATCCCATGGGGGAGCCACACTGGAGCAAGCAGTGCCTGAATGACTGCACCCCATGGAAAGGGACCCACACTGGAGCTGGAGAACTGTCTGTGGGATGGACTCATGTTGGAGAAGTTTGTAGAGGACTGTCTCCTGTGGGAGGGACTCCTGTCCCTGAGCAGTGGCAGAAACAATGGGTGAACTGACCATAACCCCCATTCCCATCTCCCTGTGCTGCTGGGGGGAGGAGGTAGAGCTGGGAAGGAGGGTGGGATGGAGGGAAGGTGTTTTTTTAAGGTCTTATTTTACTTCTCATTATCCTCATTTTGTTAGTAATAAATTCAATTAATATCCCCAATTCAAGTCTGTTTCACCCGTGATGGTATTTGGTGAGTGATCTCTCCCTGCCTTTATCTCAACCCATGAACCCTTCATTACATTTTCTCTCCCTTGTACAGTGGGGAGGAGGTAGAGCTGGGAAGGAGGGTGGGATGGAGGGAAGGTGTTTTTTTAAGGTCTTATTTTACTTCTCATTATCCTCATTTTGTTAGTAATAAATTCAATTAATATCCCCAATTCAAGTCTGTTTCACCCGTGATGGTATTTGGTGAGTGATCTCTCCCTGCCTTTATCTCAACCCATGAACCCTTCATTACATTTTCTCTCCCTTGTACAGTTGCAGAGGGGAGTGAGAGCAGCTTTGGTGGGTGCCTGGCATCCAACCAACATCAACCCACTACACTTAGATATCCTTAATTATTCATAAGTTTTGACTTTAAACATGTTTCTGATGCATCACCTAAAGAAGTTGTCAGCATCCAGAATCCGTGAATGTGTTAGCTCTGACTTTGCTGTTGTGATTACCTGTTTCAGGACTATCTTACTGAGTGTAATCTCTTTGCTTAATGAGCCCAACACATTCTCTCCTGCCAACGTGGATGCATCAGTCATGTTCAGGAAATGGAGGGACAGTAAAGGAAAAGACAAGGAGTATGCTGAAATCATAAGGTAAACTTTGCTCTGTGTGATGCTGTGCTACTGGCCTCCTGCTTTGAATCCTATGAAATAGGCTGATTTCAGAATTTGCTGAAACCAGCTTCTCACTGTGGTTGTTCCTTTCAAAATGAATTTTACAGCTTTATTCCAAGTTCATTCTTCTGGACAGAAATGGTGCAAACTTGTGTCTTTGTATTGTTCTTTTTCAGACTAATCTGGCACGATACTCTGCAAAACCTATTAGCTGCTAGTAAATTCTAGTCTAAGTCCCTGTGTACCTTTGAGGACTGCTTGCATTGCTTGAGATGTGATTCAAACTGCCTTCATGCTACTAGTTCTGTGCTTAATTCACTCATGAATAATAATCTTGTCCCTCCAATTTGAAGGAATATCAGTAGGATTTGGCAAGTGCTTGCCCAGCTGGGTTTGATTAGCTGGAAGTGCTGTTTAGTCTTGACTGCCCTTTTCTGAGAAATTCATGGTTCATCAGGTGCTGTAGGGAGATGATGTAAACTTGAGCCAAGATTCCTGTGGAGTGGAAATGGGCAGCCCATACTGCAGTGGGACTGCTGTCATGCTTGCCTGGGGCAAGACCAGATATACCTTGACTGCTAGCTGGACATACCCCTGGTTGGAGCTACGCAGGGCAGTCAGTCACTGTCCTGGGCTGTGCAAAGAGCCTTGCTAGGAGGTTATTTTAGTCCCCTCCAGCTGCATTGGCTTCAGCTGGATGTACTCCATAAACAGAGTATGGTAGACTGAGCACATGGGTGGGAGTAAAGGAACAGGCTGCCATCTGCTCCTCTCCCTGCTGGGAGGCAGCAACAGTTCGCAGCTCAAGTACTGCTGAGAGGCACCAACCAGAGCCCATCCTGGAGCAAAGGGAAACACTTGTTTCCTGCTATCCTTGGTCAGTGTTGGGGTTACAGCTGCATCTCAGAGTGCAGCCACATGCTCTTATCCTCCAGTGGGAGCTCAGAGCTGACAAATGCTTGTGGGAATTAGAGTTTTGAGCATGTTGGGGTAGAGTCATCAGTGGTAGAGAGTGGCTGTGGATAGCATCTCTGGATGTCATTTCCTAAGTCATCTTAGGAAATCTGTGACTATCCCTTCTGTAAAAATTGTAATGGAATTTGCTTTGAGTTCTGGCAGATCTCTAATACAGAGTCCTGTAGAATAATTGATTTCATATGTTGCTGAGAGTGTGTGTGCTGCAAACACCCTTGGAGTGCTCCCAAGCCTGGGGCTGCAGGAACTAAATCTGTTTCTAGTGATGCTTGTGGTGCTTCAGCCAAACATTAGCTCTTTGCCAGGAGGGCTGGGCAGGGGGTGGTTGGGAGGTGGGGAGTTGAGCCACACTGCTGCCAGTACATGGCCTTGCTCATGTTGCTGTGTCCTCCTCCCCACAGGAAACAGGTTTTGGCTACCAAAGCTGAGGCAGAGAAGGATGGCGTGAAGGTCCCCACTACACTGGCAGAGTACTGCATCAAAACTAAAGTGCCTTCCAATGACAACAGTTCAGATTTGCTTTATGACGACTTGTATGATGATGACATTGATGACGAAGACGAGGAGGAAGAAGATGCCGACTGTTATGATGATGATGATTCTGGCAATGAGGAGTCGTGACCTGCTCCCTCTATGCCCCTGTACTGCTAAAAAAAACTGTCTCCTGCTGTCTCCTGTTGTATGGATCTGTTTGCTCCTTTTTTATGGACCTCTTAGAGACCCTCCACAGAATGTCTGAATTCTTGCATTCTTAACCCTTTCATCACTGTATTATGATTTCTTTTTTTAAAAGAAATTCCCTTTTTCACTTCTACAAAATGCTCACAGTGAAACAGGTTTGCTTGTGTTTAGATTCTTGAATTAAATACAGTCTTGCATTGAGATGTTTAATGTATTTAAAGCTGGAACAAACCCACTGGAAGACAAATTTTCAGGAGCTCAAGTACTGCATTTACTGTGAAGAAAAAAATCCACACAAAGTAAATTGCCAGGGTTTAGCTGCTCCATTTATAATAATAGCGTGTGTACATTTGTTTAGCCTTGTGGTGGTGGCTTTTCCTTTATAAGGTGTGGGGTGGAAAGTATAAAGCTACTATGTGTTGAGCTTGATGGGATGTTACTGAAAGGTACAGGAATCTGTTTAGCCAGATCAAATTAGGAAATAGCTGGCCCCTGGATCCCCAGAGGGCACAATCAGCTTTGTCTCTGAAAAAGGCTTGTGATATGAACCCTAAAATAAACACTTAACGCTTCACATCTGTACAACTGAGCCCTGGGTTGCATTATTTTTTTTCAGACTAGGTTTGGGTTGAAAAAGTTTCATTTAGCCATTCTTCTGGGATCTGCTGTCAGCTGCCCCTCTACTGAGGGAGGAAAACAGAAGTGTATCCCACTGCCCAGTGGGCCAGCATTCATCCTGAACTTCTTTTTGGCAGTGGGAGAGTCTCCTTCTCCAGTGCTTGCTAGTAGCCCTTGCTTCCTGCAGCCCAAGTCCAGTGCTGGCCTGAGCCTTCTTTCTGTTGCTTATGTAGGTCACCTGCTGGTAAATGCAGCTCTGCTGTAGCTCTGTGGGGTTGGCAGAAGATAAAGCTCCCTGGGGCAGCCAGGCTGTTCCTGTGCCTGCAGTGGCTTCTGGGACATAGGGCAGAGAGATGGATGAGTGCTGGGCTCTCTCCTGGCTGGCTGGGGCACAGGTGGATGTGTGCAGCCCCACAAAGAGAAGGGTACACAGTGCTTTCAGGCTGAAAAAGAAAGCCAGCAATCAGGGTTTGACAGCCTATTTAGGAGTATGCTTCAGCTGGTGCCCTGAGCTCAGCCTCCTGTATGATTTTGGGAGCCCTTGGCAGAGCTTAGGGCCCTCAGCACCCTCACCCCATTGCAGTGTGCTCTTGTTCAGCTGTAGTGCAGTGCCCTGAATTCACCTTTCACATGGATTGGCAGCCAGCCCTGCCCTTCTGTGATGAGCCCTGGCAGCCCCAGGAGCAGATCAGGGGTTCTGGCCCTGCTTGGGCGAGACCCTCTGTTCTCACAAGAGGCAGTCACCCTGATAAGAACTGCAGGCTCAGGCATTTTGTATAGCTTGGTGGTTTTAATGATACATCACCAGCTGCAGTCTCTCAAGAGGTACTTTGGTGGGAGTAAACTTTGTTCTGTGATCAGCTTGGTGGGAAGCAAGGAGCAAGATGAGAGTGAGCAAGTTTAAAGTGTATTGCCTGGAGGGAGAGGAGGGGAAGGCAGCCCTTGGGGAGGGCAGGAAGGCCTGTGGGGCTCTGTTTGAAGTTATCAGAATGTTGCTTGGCTGGGATTTGCTGCAGCAAGGACAGTCCCTGTCCCTCTGCCCCAGCTTGTGCTAGTGTGTCCTCAGCAGAATGAAGGCAGCCCAAGTGGTAATACCTTGTCCCCAGTGTGTTCTGTGATGGTCTGCTCTCCTGCTTGCTTTTTACCTGGGGAGGCAGCTGGAACCCTCCTCAAGTGTCCCACAAGGGCTCCTTCAGGTCGTCCTTCCATCAAGGACTAACAGCCCCTGGTGCTTTTTGGAGCCAGCAGCAGGCCCCCCCGCCTCAGCTCCCAGCTTCACACCAGCCCTGGGAGAGTGATGCCGGTGTTGGCAAATGGGCCTCTGGCACTCGATGCAAGGCTGGTCTCAAGGCCACACTGGGCCAGGAACATCAGCCTCCAGCTTTGAGGGGCTGTTGGGGGCATGAAGGAACAGAGTATGGCAACACTGGCTGTGCTGAGTTGGTTTGAAATGATACTGCAGCTTTCAGGATTTCCCTTGTATTTTTGACTGTCTTCACTGTTTACTGTATGCTCTCCAGTGAGTTGTATTTTCAAGCTTGGTGTTGTAAGATGCATTATCTCATGTTAACCCTTTTAAAGACAGAAAGCAATCTATTTTGAGAGCTCTGACCATAACCAAACTAATTTCTCTTCCCCACTGTCCTGTTCAGTGTCATTGCTTGTTGACTTGCTGGTTTCATTTTTTTGAGATATAAACTGAAATTAGGGTATTATGTTTGGGTTTTGGGTTTGTTTTGGTTTTTTTTTTTCTTTGAGCTTTTTTACCTATTTAAGAAATTGTGGAAAAATGTTTACCTGATCTTTGTATTCTGGTTTTTTCTTAACCTTTTTCTCATCTCAGCCAATATTAGTGTTTACATTAGCAACTACCTGCCCTTTCAAATACAGTTTTCAACAATTCTGAAACCAGCAGGGTACACTACATTTCTTAGTAGTTTTCTTAGCTGAAATCCCAGATGGTTTCCTTTTTTTCTTCACTATAATTTACCAGAAACAATTAACTGATGCATTTTTGTGTTGTCTTCCTCTTCAGTAGTTATGTTTTGTCTTTTCTGCACATCTATTAATAAAAATGTGAAATGAAAATATGCCAGTACTGTTACTTCCCTGTTAATTGAGTTAGTTTATTTGCATGGGTTACTTAAAGCTTTGAATAACAGCTGTTCACAAATTCAGTGGTGCTCCAGTATCAATACCTATACATGAACATAAATAATCTACAAGGTTATTGGAAAACTAAAGCTGCTGTTTGACAGCTGTCTATACCTTAAAGAACAAACTGATTTGGAGAAGCACTTTGGCAAAAAGCCATGAGCTTTGCTGTTATATTTATTTATTCATCTTAAGTCAGCAAAGAGGAGACCAGGGAGAAGACTGTTAATGGTATCATATGACTGCAACAGGATGCAAGGACTTGGAATAATGGTGGTGCTGGCATGGGGTTGGGGTGCTGCTGGTGGCCAGTTTTCTGGGGCAAGGTGCTTTGACCTCATGCAGAAAATCGGCAGAGGAATTGAGGTAATCACTGCCAACCACCCCTTCAGGGTGCTTGCCCTGCCTGGCCCATGCTGTTCCCTCCAGGCTCAAGAGTGGAGAAGTATCTGTTTTTGCAGTGCTGAAATTAGCAGGACATGTGTACAGGTGTTGTATTTGCTATACAACATTGTTTGCAGCACAGCAACAGCTGAGTCAAATGTGTTTGGGGCCTGAATGTTTCTGCTTCACAGCCATGCTGGAGGAGTGGTTATGGCATTGCAGAGCTGACTTCCTAGAGGAGTCTCCACACTGGGGAATGAGACGGTGCTGTCTGGGCCTTCTGACTGGGATCAGGCCTGCTTGTAGCTCCTGCCTGCCTTGAGCTGACAGTAGCTTCTTGATCTAGCAGGTGTTGTACCAAAACCAGGACAAACACTCCACGCTGCCCTGCACTGGACAAATCACAAATCTGGCTGCCCCTTGTGCAGTGGTTGGGGTTTTTTTTTCTCCATTTCCTTGATGGCCAAGTACAGCAGAGCAACCTTGGTTCTACCATCACTGTGGAACAGAGACTTAAAGAGAAAATTCCTGCAGAAGAGCCCTGTTGGAGCTGACGATAAGGGGAAAACATCCTGTTTAGGCTTGCCAGGGGAGGGAAGGGAGGCAGTAAGTCTCCAGCCTGCAGAAACAGATTGTTGTATTCCCAGTGCAGGACCGAGCACTTAGCTTTATTGAACCTCACCACAGATGTTCCTCCTGATGGAGGCCCTGGACTTCATGGGCAAAGCAAGGAAGGATAGTGTTGCTGTGCTCCCTCCTTAACATTCCCAGCTGTTCCACAGGGCCTCAGACAGAGCACAGCAAATGCAGAACATGATGCTTGTGGCAGAAGTCAGGGTGCTGCCCAAGATCCCAACCCAATGCAGCTGCCTATGAGCTTTCAGTACCAAGGTGTGCTCACCTTTGATACAGTATTCAGCATCCCCAGCATACCCATCTCTTGCTCTTACCTTCCCAGCAGGAGGAAGTAGAAAGGGACAGGCTGTAAAAGCAAAACTGCTTGAGGCCTTTGAAAATGCAAACACTAGTGATACACTCAAAAAATTATTGGTTGGAGGGAGAGTTAAAAAGAAATAAAACTCCTAAAACATTCACTGCACTGGTGTAGGACAAGAAAGACCAGGAGTTGCCTCCAGGGTATTGTTTTAGAAAAAAGTGGGGAGGGACAGGTGAAGTTTCCATCAAGTAGCTGTGTCTTTTCTGGGCAGGGTGGCTCAAGGCAAAAAGAGGTACAAGACACAGCTTATACTTTAATTTAAGAAACCGCTACATAGTTTTTGCCTCTAATGATAGAAAGGAAGTTGCAGGACCCACTGAGCCATCCAAAGTCTCTTGCTAGAGAAACAAAAAAACCTCAACCCAATACCAAAACACACAACCACCCCCCCCAAAAAAAAAAATAAAAACAAAACCCCACAAACAAAAAAAGGCCTTTATTATTAAAAAAAGTGGAAAATAAAAAGGTGAGAGTGCAGCTCAGGGCCACAGTGAACAAACTGCCCACAAGAGTTCATCTTCCACAGCAGGAAGGAATGAGGAGATGAAAGAAAGAGGAAGGACCCACAAAACTGTTTTTCCCTTCCCCCAGCCCCTTTTTTATCTCTTTCAATAACAGCTATATTGGGGGCTGAGGGCAGAAATCAAATAAACAGGACACATCTTGATTTTTTTTTTTTTTTTGGGGGGGGGGGAAGCAGGTCTTATTTGCCTGAATTTAGAACTGCATTAAATAAATGGGCTCCAGCTCAAAAAAAAAAAAAAAAGGCACAGTTTGTCTTTTGACAGTTATAAAGCTTAAAAAAACCAAGGAAGGATGATCTGATGCAGATGGGAAATTCATAATAAGTCTCCCTACAAAGAAAATAAAACAGAAAACAGGCTGCAAGATGCAGAAAACCACATTTAGCCTCTATTGCATTTACAAATACATATATAAATATATTACATACAACAGCAACTTCAAGAGGAAGCAGGCAAGTCACACTGAGAATGGCTGCCTGGCTGCAGTTCTCCCCCACAGATGTTTGGCTGAGCAGTAATTTCTCCTAATAATTCTAGGAATGGGGGTCAGCTTTTTATTTTTCTCTTTTTTTTGCCTCCTCTCCTTTCATTCTCTCCCCCCTCCCCAGTTTTGGATTTAGTTTGTCCAGTATGGAGAAGTACCATAGGTTTTGGTAGCCTGAGACTTTTGCTGCATGGTGCTGGGTTGATTGCGTTGGCCAGATCCACCCTAGAAAGAAAGGAGACATGAGCACCAACACTACTAGGAAGACAAGCCTGTCCATACATCAGCAGAGGAGCTTCCACCAACACAGTGATGCTCCCCCCCCCGGACGGATCTGTTTCTGCTCTGCAACATCTCTACATCCTGCAATCCAGGACAGTCACAGAGAAACCAAACAGAAGAGCAAGGACCACACCATCCCACTACCTCCCACTCAGGTTTAATGACAAGGAAGAAGAGGAGCAGGACTAGGGACAACAAAGGAACTCTCCCAAGGTGAACAGAAGCAGTACACCAGCCAAAGATGACACACATTAAGAAACAGAAGTAATTTCCTGTTTCTTGATTCCAAGGCAGAATGTTTTTTTGGGGAACATTTAGAGTAAGGAAACACATGGGCTGGTAAAACCAAATCAGAAATTGGAATCAACATGCAACCTGCAAGGGGATGATTTCCCTGCTAGTATTACAGTACAAGTGTTCACATCTTGCTCTTCTGCCACAGCCAGGGGACATCAACACTTGCCTGGGCTTCACACCTCACAGCCCATCTCTCCATGCCCCACATCAGGATGGCCTCTTCACAGAATCACAGCCTGGCTGAGGCTGGCAGGGACCTCTCAAGGTTTCTTGCCCAATCCTTCTGCTCAAGCAGGGTTGTTCAGACCTATGTCCAGACAGCTCCAAGGATGGAGACTCCATAACCTCCCTGGGCAACCTGTGCCAGTGCTTGGTAACCATCCCAATAAAAAAAATGTTTCCTGATGTTCAGAAGGAACCTCCTGTGTTTCAGCCCTGACGTGGTTTGACCGGAAGTAGGTTTTCTGGGATGCTGTGGCCACCAATAGGTGTTCAGATTTTAATATTGGCACCTGGTTTGGCCACTGGGGCATTGGATACGCCTCTGAGAACACAGGGGTTAAAAGCAGAGCTCTCGCGGGAGAAGCCCTTTTGATTTCCGGCGGGAAAGTGTTCGGTTCTCTCCCTAGTCCCAACTGTTGCCGGCTGGGCAGGGGAGGGGAAAAGCCATGCCGCCGTGAGGTGAGCTGGGCCTTGGACAGAGAGGGGGTTGAGGGCCCTGAGGATGGAAGGGTGGAGGGGCACAGAGAGACATCAGGCAGCCCCCCCCAGGAGAAGAGAGCAGGCTGGTGTCTGTGCTGGTGCCAAATTTGATAGCACGGCGGGTGCAGCGAGAAGGAGCCTGGCCGCTTGTAGGAGCTTTTAACCCCTTTTTGGACAATGAAAACCTTGCAGAGCATTGACCTTTCCTGGAGGGGAGATGGAGTGGAGGATAAAGAGGAAATGGGCAAGTGATGAAAGTCTGAGCAGTGAGTGATGCTGGAAGAGTAGAGAAGAGTTTTAGGTGGAAAGAGATGATGGAGTAGCTTGTTGCTGGACTCTTTTTGTACAGCCATGGACAGAACCATGCTTCCTTGTGATACAGAGACTGCGTCCAGGGGGAGGCGGTGCCTCGGCCAAGAGGGTTCGGTGTTGGTGCCCCTTGGCCCCAGGGGGCGAAAAAATTTGGGGGAGACAGATGTCCCGAAAAGGAGAGACTGTGCCCTTTTTGGAATGGGACAAAGCATCCTTAAAAGATGACCCTAGAGGCAGATCTGGTCCGTGTTCAGTGGTGAGAGCACTGGACATGAAAAGGAAGAGGTCACCATGGCACAAGAAGGACTCCTCTTGATGAACTGAGGATTGATTGATTGTCTGAAGGTTTTGATGATGGACTGAGAGTTGGAATTTGGGAGATAGATGTATTGGAAATGTGGTGGGGGGAGGAGGAAATGTTTTTGTGAGGTTTTCATTTTCTGTGTGTGTATGTGTCTTTTTACTTGTAGTTTAGGTAATAAACTTTTTCTCTATTCCTAAGTAGAAGCCTGCTTTGCTTATTCCTGGTCACATCTCACAGCAGACACCAGGGAGAAGGTATTTTCATGGGGGCACTGGCATTGTGCCAGGGTCAAACCATGACAAGCCTGTACCCATTGCCTCTGGTCCTGTCACTGGGAACCACTGAAAAGAGCCTGGCTCCATCTTCTTTGCACCTTCTCTTCAGGTACTTATATATATATATATATATATACACATATATTGATGAGACCTCCCTTGAGCCTTCTCCTCTCCAGGAGGAACAGTCCCAGCTCTCTCAGCCTTTATGGATAAGAGATGACCCAGTCCTTTCGTCATCCTTGTGGCCCTTTGTTGGACTCTCCAATACATCCATGTTTGTCTTGTACTGGGGAGCTCAGAACTGGACATGGGACTCACCAGTGCTGAGCAGAGGGGAAGGATCACCTCCCTTAACCTTCTGGCAGCACTCCTGCTAATGCAGCCCAGAATGCCTTTGCAGCAAGGGCATAGTGCTGGCTCATGGTTAACTTGGTGTCCACCAGGATGCCCAGGGCCTATTCTGCCAAGCTGCTTTGGCCCCCAGCATATACTGGTGCATGGGGTTGTTTCTCCCCAGGGGCAGGACTTGGCATTTCCCCTAGTTGAACATCATGAGATTCCCTCCCCAAGCTGGCCAACAGTATTGAGTCTGTCAGTCTAAAATTGCTGTCAAGGCCCTTTCCCAATGAGCAAAGCAAAAACCAGAAGGAAGCAAAAAACCCCAAGACCTTGCTAGGAATCTGCCCTCAGGCACACTAAAGATGATGAAGGGGCTGACTCACCTGCCCATCTTGCTGAAGGTGGTGATGCAGCATCTGGGAATGAGGCTGCTGATGTGCAGGGAGGATATGGAGAAACGGGGCTGGAGCATAACCTGGGGCAGCACCATGGTTCAGCCCAGTTGATCCGAGAGCAGAGGGTAGGCTAAAAGAAGGTGGTGTGCCAGCATGGAATCCCTGTTTGTCAAATGTCTGCACAGGAGGCGAGGGGGACAGCATCAGAGACTGGTGTGAGCAGCCCCATGGTGACCAAACAAGAACAAGAGTGGCCCAAACACACATCACCTGAAACTTTCATCAACCCCCACAGAGCAAGCCAAGTTACACCTGCAAGCACTTCAGCAGATGAGCTTCAGCTCCTTTTCTCATCCATTCTTCTGAACTAATGACTCCAACATTTCATTTTTATTTCCACAGCTACTATGCTCCTTTTTTCCCTGACCTCTTTTTATTCAGTGGGACATGGGATGGCAGCAGCTGCCTAAAATCAGTCCTTCACACATTATGGGGTCTCAGGCTGAAATTACAAAAGCAGAAGAACCACTTGCAATAAGATTTTTTTCCCCCTGACCAAAGCTCAACCCAGCCTCTTGACTCACTTGCTTTGAGGGATATTTTGACCAAAAACATTAGTGCCATCACACTTCATTTGCAACCAGGACACAGCACATGTGGGGCAGCATGGGCAGTGTAGAGTGCCCACACCTATGCCAACAGCTGCCATCAGGAGCAGTGGGACAGTGAGACTCCTCTCCAGTAGCAAACAGCCAGCATAAGAAATGCCACAGCCTGTTGACCCTGAGAACCAAGTGGCTTGGGAATGACCCCAGCCTCCTCCACAAGGGGATCCATCGGTCAGGCCTCAAGAGCACAGGGGAGGAGAGTCCAGCATTGCTCACCTGAGTCTTGTTATAGACTGAGCCACTGATATCAGGCACACCCGTGTTACTTGAGGTCACAGAAACACCTGGAAAACAAAAAACAGCCACCAACAATGGGAAAGTCAACCATCACCTAGCATGAACCCCATGCTTTGCTCCCAGCACTTCTGACAGCCTCAGTGGATGCACCTTTGTCTGCAACCACTGCACCCCACACCCTGCTGCTGGCCCACCCGGTGGGGTTCTCCATGCTGTCAGACCCACAGCGCTGCACATGGGAACAGAAGAAATGGCTTGGTTCCTCATTCCCACTGCAAAGCAGGAAAACAGTCAACTGGAATAAATCACCCACATTCACAACCCAGTGGTTACCACTTGGATTCAAATGCACTTCACCAGGCAGCAGTTTGCTGCATCTAACACTCATTTGAGCTCACAAAAAGACAGCTTTCCCCTAGGATTGCACTGAGCAATGAGATTCAGCATCTGCTACACATTTGAACCCTTGTCCTTTTACATCCTGCAGAAGGGTGAGGTCTGCAATGTTCCTCTGCCCAGAGAAAATTAATATCACTGATTCAGGCTGCCTTCCATCTAGACAGTCTGGTGCCATATCAGGCTCAGGAACACTCACCAGCAAGGTGATTTTCAAACCAGTCACTTATTCAGTCTTATAAAGACTGTCTCTAATCATTTCACTTGGCTCAGAATAAAACTAGCTGTTCCTTTGGCCAGTGAATCAGAGGACTGGGCTCAGAGAGTGTGCACTGCTTTATGGTTGTTCCCTTCCGAGGACATTGCTCCTTTTTGGATTGCTCCTCTACAGATGAGAGCGAGAGCATGATCAGCTCTTGGCTGAAGACAGCATTTCAAACGCACAGCAAATGCTTGGTACTTTCTGAAGTCCAAGGATGAACTAGTTAGTGCTAAGCAGCTAAATATACACTTCTCAGGTCTAACCAGCATGAGCAGAATAAAGCTTTCATATGAGCTATATAAATTCTTCAGCCTTTACAGTCGCAAAGGAAACATTTTCAGGCACAAAAGAAAGTGGTGACTTACAGGGTGTACAGACAGAAGCCAAACAGCCCAGAGATGTGTGAATTGCCCTGTTCAACCCTAACACACGGCTACCTCAAGTGACTACCAAGAAATCCAATTTAGTCTTCATTTGGCAGAGGACAATTTCAGCAACAGCATCCAACTGCTTAGGCTTCAGAAACACAGCACTGTTGCAGGATCACTATATTCTTCAGCAAAGAAAACTTCAACAGAGGAAACAGCTTACCATTTCTCCCATGTATAATTGTGGACAAAGCTGCACATCACCCACACAAATCCTTATGCAAAGTTCAGCCATGATGTTTAGAAGGAACACTTGGGCCATTAAAAAAGCATTTTGTATATGTGAGATGGACAAACAGCTTGGATCGTGACCCTGTTTAGAGCTAGCTGCTGTGTTGACTGCACAGCACTGGGAGTTGGCCCTACTAAATCCCACTCGAGCAACCTCATGTTTCATGTTACCTTTCCCAGGTCCAGTGCCAGCAGATTTGTTTTGTGCTTGAGATGACCCACTGTAGCCTCCTTTGCTGTAATCTCCAGCTGCTGTTCCCTGTGTTAAGTCATCATAGCCTGCCAGTGTGTACAAGACAAGGTGTTACAGTGAGCAAACAGCTCTGCAGATGTGCATGTGAAAAGCACAGTGGTAAGCATACCTGCCCCATAGCCATGCTGCCCATAGCCACTCCCTTGCTGAAAAGGAGTCGACGTGGTGTTCAGGTTGACTCCATGCTGTTTAGCAGATGCTGGAGGTACCTGGACAAAGGAAGGAAACAAAAGACTGTTAACCAGAGAATGGCACACAAAACACAAGGTCCCTCTGCTATCTAGTGGAGAAGGCATCTTCACCTTGTGGGAAATTCAGTCTGGAATTGGGAGCACTGGGCTGACATGGGACATGGCATTCATGCTTCCAGAAGTAAATTGCTGTAGTGGCTTTATGCAAGCTCCAAGTTTTCTGCCAGAGCTGCCCCCCAATTACATCACAGCCCTCTCTCAAAACAGGCTGTGTATTTCTTTAGAATAATAGAATCATTAAGGTTGGAAAAGACCGCTAAGATCAAGTCTAACCTTCAACTGAACACCACCTTGTCAGCTAAACTATGGCACTAAGTGCCGCGTCCAATAATTTCTTGAACACTTCCAGGGATGATGACTCCACCACCTCCCTGGGCAATCCATTCAAATGCTTAATCACCCTTTCTGTGAAGAAATTCTTCCTGATGTCCAACCTGAACCTCCTCTGGCACAGCTTGAGGCTATTTCCTCTTGTTCTGACCCTTGTTCCCTGGGAGCAGAGCCTGACCCCCACCTAGCTGCACTCTCCTGTCAGGGAATTATAGAGAGTGAGAAGGTCTGCCCTGAGCCTCCTTTCCTCCAGGCTAAACATCCCCAACTCCCTCAGCAGCTCCTCATAGGACTTAGTCTCTAGACCCTTCCCCAGCTCTGTTGCCCTTCTCTGGACACACTCCACCACCTCAATATCTTTCTTGCAGTGATGAGCCAAGAATTCAACACAGGATTCGAGGTGTGGCCTCACCAGTGCCCAGTACAGGGGAATGATCACTGCCCTGGTCCTGCTGGCCACACTATTGCTGATACAGGCCAAAATGCCATTGGCCTTCTTGGCCACCTGGGCACACACTGGCACATGTTCAGTGTGGTAATCACATATCCTCTGAACAGAAAGAGACATAGCTGTCCCAGGATTTTCCTGGGAAGCTGTGAGAAACTTAGAGAAAATAATTAAAACAATTATTATCTCTCTTTCTGTAACCGTTGTTTATAGATATGGTTCTCCAGAGTGTGGTATTCATAGTTCACCAATAGTGTGAGAGATTTTTACTTTGAGACCAATCAAGTCTCACCTCAGTGAGTCGCATTATAAAAGGACCCGCTACTTTCATTAAATGGGCCTTCTGATTCACCTTATGAAGACTGGAGTCTTTCATTCCATCCCTGACTCAACAGCATCAGTTCAGCTGGCTGTTGACCAGCACCCCTAGGTCCTTTTCTGCTGGGCCACTTTCCAGCCACTCTGCCCCAGCCTGTAGCACTGCAGGGGGTTGGTGTGACCAAGTGCAGGACCCAGCACTTGGCCTTGTTGAATCTCTTTCATACACTGACTGTAAACAGCAAATTGTCACCCACATAATCAAATGAAACACCAACTCCTGTCCAAGTCTGTTTCATAAGACACAGTCATACAGGGTCCTAAAATAGAGTCATCTACCCTTCTGCTTGGAGCATCCCTCTTCCCAAATAACATTTTCCCTCCTGAGACTCCCTGCTCTCTGAATTAATCCAGTCTCCTCCATCCTCAAAAGGATTTCTTAGGCATTCTCGGCTCTCTGACAGCTTTGGATCTCCCTTTGACTATCTGGAGGGTGCTACAGGCTTTCAGGAACACCAAGTCCAAGAGCTGCATCTGTCTGCTATTTATAGTAACCTGCACAGGAATCTATGAACTCTGGCCTTTTAAATTTACCATTTTCTTGAGGAAGAGACTGCAGCTATTTTCTCATGCTTGCATGTTTTTGGAGATCCCTTACAGACTGTGAAAGATGACTATTCTGCTGCCATGAGACCCCACCTGGAGTACCATATCCAGTTCTGGGGCCCCCAGTACAAGAAAGACCTGTTAGAAGAGGTCTAGAGGAGGACCATGAAAATGATCAGAAGACTGGAGCACCTCTCCTTTGAAGAAGGTCTCAGAGAGTTAGGGCTGTTAAGCCTGAAGAAGAGAAGGCTCCAGGAATACCTTATTGTGGCCTTTCAGTACTTAAAGGGAGCTTATAAGAAAGACACAGAAACATTTTTTACCAGGATCTGTAGTGACAGGACATGGGAGAATGGTTTTAAAGTGAAAGAGGGTAGATTTAGATTGGACATAAGGAAGATGTTTTTTCCAGTGAGGGTGGTGAGACACCAGCACAGGTTGCCCAGAGAAGTTGTTGCTGCCCCATCCCTGGAAGTGTTCAAGGCCAGGTTGGACGGGGCTTGGAGAAACCTGGTCTAGTGAAAGGTGTCCCTTTTCATGACAGAGGCATTGGAACTACATGATCTTTAAGGTCCCTTTCAACCCAAACCATCCTGTGACTCTAAGATGTAGAAGGTTTGGGCTGAAGAGAGCAAAAACCAGAGAGGCACACAGGGAGGGTTACAGTTTAGGCTATCACACTTACAAACATGGTTGGCCCATATTGGAATGCACTCGGAACACCAGGCACACCAGCATAATAAGGTAACCCAGTGTAGCTGTACCCTGGGGGCAGGGTCGGATTGAGGAATGGCTGCTGAGTTGTATGGTGAGTCTGAGTCTGGTTCTGCTGTGACTGAGCGAGCGTGGTAGCAGGAGCAGGGGAGGCAGAATCCCCACGGCCAAATTTTGTTACGTCACCTGCGAAAGAACAAACTCATCAGAAAAGCTATCAAAGCTACACCAGAAGTGGAGAATTCAAAGGATTCAAAATCTCTGAATACAAGTAGACAACTACAGAAGAGAACACATCCTACATTTGAAAGCCTGCAGTTGTTCATGGGAAGCCCTCTCCCAGTCTCTGTTCCTGATGGCTACAGGGACATTGCTTGTTAGTGACAGAGAACTCCATGCCATGGCTAATCCATTGTTAAAATGGAGATACCAATACTTACCTATCTCACACAATCTGAGCAGATTCATTATATCAGATCATTGCAATAAAACATGCTAAAAGCAAAACTATGGTAAACAGCAGATAGTTGTTGGGTTAGTGTGACTCTCCTAGAGGTTAAACTGATTAGCTAAGCTTCATGGGCTGAAACCAAGTCAGGATTTACAGGAAGTGATAGGCATATTTTTGTCAGACTGTTTATTTGCCAAGCATGACTACAGTTAATGTCTGGTTCCTCACACCACCAAAGTTCTGGAAACAATAGCTCAAGGCCAGGAAAGCAAGACTTGCATAGTGGCCCACCTTTTTTAAGAAGTAAGAAAGGAAATTCGGTCATTACCCCAAAAGCAGACTCCCAAGAGAAATGATTATGCAGCAGAAAAACTCCTGAACACTTGCATTTTCTGGTGGCCTACAGAGCACCATGCTCACGTTTTTAGGGAGGTGACATATATCACTCATATCTATCTCATTCCCAACTAATATTCCTTTATATTGGTTACCAAAAAGTATGACAACACTTAATATCATCATTATAGGAATTATAACACCTATAGCTACAGTTAAAAGCTGTAATCAGATTGTAGTGAAAGAAAACCACTGGCTGAAAATCCTGGATAGCATTAGAGTCATCTTTGCACAACAATAACTGAAGAGTAAGAGCAGGAA
>NW_005054721.1:29237-40253 GCF_000277835.1 Geospiza fortis | reverse complement strand
TTAGACCAGATGCTTTTGGGAATGAAGTCCATTAGATTTGGAGAGGGTGAGAGGGACCCTGATAGAGGCAGCTCCTGCTGAGAACATACAAGTACTAAAATAGCAGTAAACAAAGGAAAGCAAGCCAGTCAAATTTCAAGAAGAATGATTAAGCTATGAAATAGTTTTCAAGCACCTATATGCACTTGGGAAGGACACTAGATGACACTAACATTTAAATTTGTAACAATTTTGCACTTATTCTCAAAGGGCATCCAACTTACTCTCAAGAACCGGTGAGTCACATATGAATTACTGACCAAAACCATGAAGAAAAAAAAAGAAATGAAAAAAATATAAACATCAGTGTTTAGAGAGAGATGCTTGCTTTTGTTTGGCTAGTTTGGCCTGATGGGTTTAACTGACTACAGAAGGGGAAAATGACTGCTTTTTCAGCAACAGCAGGATGACCAGCACATCTCACTCAGCATCCTCATGTTTAAATAATACTCACCTGAGAAGGGGTTGTTAGCAAGGCTTCCATCTCTGCCTGTCAAGGTTGCAGGAGCAGGAAATGTAATTCCGTAGTAATCCTTAGAAAAAGACATAATCATTTATTGATAGCTGAAATGCTGAAATCATAACAGAGCTGGACAACTCTTATGAACCCTTATATTTTTTATAATATAACCCTTATATTTCTTATAAGCATAAGAAATTTTTAAAAGAACTAAAGGAAGTTTGGGCAGAAACTGACCTTATCATGTACAGCATAGCTGAAGGTTTACCTGTATCCTCAACTTCAAAATAAACCTATTTTACAGACTTTTTTAATATCATAGACAAATACTTAATCTCTTAATGGGAAATTAAAGGCAACTACTAAACGCTTACCCCTCCCAACCCGCAGCTCTGAGCTGTCATATTCCAGCGAGACTGTCTGGAAGAGCAACAGACCATCAGAGGTCAAAGACCTAGGTTGAAGCCAGGACCATAATCACAATGTGGATGTAGTCTAAAGAGTCTAAAGGTTTTAACATGCTCTGTTTTCTAAAAGTAAAAAACATCAGCTAGGAAAACAGCACAATTATTTTAAAAACTGTTGAAAAAGAGTTATGTGAAAAACACCAATCACTTGTTTTTAAAATTTTAAAAGTTTAATAGTAATAAAATGGTTATAATAATAGTAATATAATTAGAGTAATGAAAATTTGGACAATTAGGATTTAGGACAATACGAGACAATAAAAGCAAAGAGTTACGGACAGTCTGGGTACCTTTTTCTGGGCAGCATAAGCCCGAAAAAGGACACACATTAACAGAGGATTAACCCTTAAAAACAATAGCCTGTTGCATAGTCATACATCTCATACATGATGCATAAATTCCATTCAAACAAAGGAGTCTGTCTGGTCAGTGTCATCTTCTTCCTCTTAATCCTGACTGCATCTTCAGGACTGAGCAAGGTGGGAAGAAGTTAGTTTCTTCTGATAATGGAGCAATAAATTCTTTTTCTCAGAAAGATTTAGGTGTCCTGTGACTGCTATCTGGTGCAAGTACCTCATTCCTTTCTTTAAAAAAATATCCCACACAGATAGTTTCTATTTTAACATTTTGTTATAGCCTAAAACTATATTTAACACACTACTTAAAAAAAATTAATACAGCATAACTTTCTAATGTAACACATATAATATTCATTTTAATATTTGCAAAAAGCCAATAATAAAATACCCATTTTTCACAAGTTACCACCTGATGATTGGAAAATTTACTTAAACTGTGTTACAAGAGAACTCAGATCAGTAGTCTCTGAAGTGAGGTGCACAAGACAATCCACTGGGGTGCATGAAGAAATTGGTTCTGGTATAATTAATAAATACAATTTTAAAAAATTAAAATTGGCATGAAAATAAAAATTTGTTCTCATCCTTTTTTATTTTCATCCTTTTTTATTTTCATGTATGCTTTATGACATACATATTAGTACAATAGTATACATATATAATTTATAAATAAAAATATATTGGGAGTGCTCATAATTTTTTTTGCTGATGAGGTGGTGCAATCAAAAAAGGTGGAGACCACTGCCCTAGATCATTCTTCTACAGGAAGGTAAGGAAATTTTCACCCTAGAAAGCTCTCACTTAGACAGGACATGCCAGCAAAACCAAAGCAATATTTTGTCTTCAGTTTGGGACAAAAAGAGAAAAATTTGCCCTTCCCTTTCTGGGTGAACTCCACATATGAGGCTGGTACTCTACTAAGTAATTTTCCTCCTAATTCTCATGGTTTTCTCCCAACCACCTCCAATCCATCGAGTATCTTGCATTATAATGTCGGGTATGTATTCTTTCACCACCTATATCACCTTCTGATGAGCTGCTAATAGTCACTTGTTTACAACAGCTGCCCAATGCACACAGCCTAAAGGGGGGGGGGGCATCCCTGCTAATGGGACATCAAGGACTCACCAGCATGACTCATAGAATTACATCATCCCACTGTGAAATTCCCTGCCCCGAGGGAGGAACCAAACATTCCTGCCTGTATGTAATCTGGGACAGCATGATACAACCACTGGACCTCCAGAGAAGGACCAGACCTTTCTACAGGATCACTGCTTTGACCAGGCCACATCCATCACTCTAACGGGACTGCTACCACCACCCTAACCAACAGGGTGTCAGGTTATATTCTGATTTTGTTGGTTTAAGCCAATGTTCCTGTAGTATTGCCATTTTTGTAATTGTCGTATTAAATTGTAGTTCTGATTTGGAATCTCTTGCAACATATTTGCGTGGAGTTAATTCCTCCTACTGGCTTGCCTTCAAACCAGCACAAAGAGTTAATGCTTTAACCATTTACGTATCAATTTTCACAGTCTTCAACATTGGAAAAGCATCCTCCTCCTTCATACCCCTCTCTGCAAATTCCCCAGCACCTTCTGCCTTGCTGCATTTCTGCCCATCCCTCCCATCTCCTAAACCCAGTCCTCCATCACTGAACATGAAACCATCTGGCAAGGATTTAGTATTGCAGGTGTTTTCTGTAATTTGAAACTGTGTTATATTTCATCCTTCTTTCCTTCCCAGTTAATTCCATCTCAGCACCTCCAGCATGAATCACTTAGCAAAACAACCAAATTCATATTAAAAATCTTTGCAGGTTACTCAAAAGCAGCACTCCCATCTCCTTCTAAGGACCATCACAATGCAAAAAGCAGATTTGGAAAAGAGATCTGAACAGGATTCATTGGACATGAACTGGAACTGACATAGTAGCATTTTTCCCCTATATAAATCAGAAAAAATAAAACCAAATCCCCATGAGAACAGGATCTAAGGATTGCAATTATTACCACTGCCCCTCAGGTAGAGGATGTGCTAGTTTTAGCCAGGGTAGAGTTAATTTTCTTCCCAGTGGCTGGTATGGGACTATGCTTTGGATTCGTGCTGAACACAGGGTTGATAATATAGTGTGGTCTTTGTGAGGGTCCCCAGGACGAGGGAAGAGATGAGAACCTGACCCCATGTTCTCAGAAGGCTGATTTATTATTATATTATATTATATTATAATCAGATGGCTCAACAAGAATGATAATGAAAGTTTGTGACTGATGCCTCAGAGTCTGACACAACTGATGGTGATTGGTCATTAAGTTAAAACAATTCACATGTTTGGATAAACAATCTCCAGACCACCTTCCAGAGCAGCAAAACATGGAGAAGCTGAGGCTTCTCATTTTCCCAGGAGAAGAAATCCTGGTGAAGGGATTTTTCAGAAAATATCATGGTGACAATATAGAGGTGTTTTTCTTATTGCTGAGCTTACACAGAGTCAAGGCCTTTTCTGCTCCTGGTACGGCCATGCTGGGGAGGAGGCTGGGGGTGAGTGGGAGGTTGGGAGGAGACACAGCTGGGACAGATGACCCCAACTGACTGGAGGGATATTCCAGACCATGAGACATCATGCTCAGCATATAAAGCTTCAGGAAGAAGGAAGGAGGGGAACACATTTGGAATGATGGAGTTTGTCTCCCCAAGTCCCCATTTACATGTGATGGAGCCCTGCTTTCCTGAAGGTGGCTGAACACCTGCCTGCCCATGGAAAGCAGTGAATTACTTCCTTGTTTTGTTTTGTTTGTGTGTGCAGCTTTTGCTTTTCCTATTAAACTATCTGTATCTCAACTCACGTTTTCAAGGTTTTACTCTTGATTCTCACCCTGATCCCTCTGCTGGGGGAGTGAGTGAGTGGCTGCTTGGGGCTTGGTGCCTGGCTGGCGTTAAACCATGACAGGAAAACCACATCAGCACTGAATATCCCTATCCCACACACCTGTGCATACACACATTCCAAACAAAAAGCATTAGAAAATACAAGTGCAAACCAGTTACGTCTACATTTCATTCCCACCCATAGGAAAACATCAGAAGAGATACTCTGCTCATCAGACAACATGGGTATTTCCTGAGCTACAGAAGGCATGCAGGAGAAGGTGCCTAAAGTCAAAACTGACATATCAGGAATAGACTCAAAATGCAAGACAGAAAAGGACTGAAAATCAATGTGTTCTGATGTAACAGAAGTAAGTTCCACCAAGCAGCTCACTAGGTAGCACGCACACCAGCTAAGGCATTTATAAGATATCTACTACACAGGCAGCCTGCAACAGATTAACAGAAAAGATATCATATCCCTGTCGCAGACATTCTCTTTGTGAAAAATCCTTTCCTTAGGATTTTTCCTTCTGAGAATCTGTGGCCTCAGAGATAGACATAAACAGTAGGTTATCTGCTGCTGTGGAATGCAACAGGTCAGTCTGGATTGGCCCATCTTGGATGTTTAGAAATAATAGCCAATCCAGAACTGAGGGCTCTCGGACACAGTCCGGGAGAGTGGCGTTTGTTATCAGTCTTTTACTTTTCTTTCTTAGCTTAGCAGCTTCTGGAACTCTCCTTTCTTTTTCTTTTTAGTATAGTTATAATAGATGTATATATCTTAAAATAATAAATCAAGCCTTCTGATAATGGAGTCAAGGATCTCGTCTCTTCCTTCACCCAAGAACCCTTGTGACCACCTGTTGCGGTGCGCAATGCGACCGCTTTTCAGTTGCTGTTATATGTTTTTTAAGTTTGCATTTAAAGTTTAAAGTTTATTCTGTATTAAGTCAAATTGTGTTAAGATGGCACCTGCCTCAGGTTCCCTTCTCCGTTTCTCCCCCTCTGTGATATGTCAATCCTCTGGTTGCCTAGGGAACTCCCGCCATTTTGTATGTCAGTCTTTACTCCCCTCCTTAGTTGCCATGGCTTCTTTGTAAACCCCTCCCATGTTTCCCTGGTAACCTCCCTGTCCATCACTTTCTGCCGACACCCTGTCCCTAGAATCTTCTACCGTGGGCAGAAGGTGACTGGAGCAGAAGTTGCTGTCCCTCCCCAACAAGCCTCCTATTTGTTACTATGTTAAATCAATCACTCAGTGCTGTTTTGTTACTGGCCAGGAGGTGGGTCGCTCCTCCCTTCTGGAAACCTTTATCACTCTGCAATCTCCTCCCCCCTGGGGGCAGATCCCTGCAGCCATTACCTGAATATGTACCCTTCCTCTCCCTCAATAAAACTCACCCTGCTGCAGAGACCTGCCTAGCCTCCTTTCCATCATTCATGCGACCTCGTTTAGCTGGAGCACAAGCTTTGCCAGATCTTCGGACACGGCCGAGGCCATCTCCCCCTCTGCCGGGGAGAGCTCGGTCCCAAGAAGCTGCTGGCGTGCTGTGGAGCTAGCCAGGCAATTCTTACGCACCCCGGCAACCACCGTCACATATCCCAATGTAATATACACCAAAATTAAAACAAACAAAACAAACAAAACTCCCAAAACACAACGCAGTGAGAATTTATAGCATGAACATAGGCATTAAGAAATTGAATTAAATTTTAAAAGACATACACATACTCCTCCCCCAACTCCCTGCATCAGCAGCCACCAGTACCTCTTTCTACTGGAAGCTTCCCAGGAAGCAGTGATGACTTGCACTTGGGACTCTGCCCGCTTTCACTTTCAAGGTGTAAACAGACCAGCATGTCAAAGACAATTATTTCTACCAGTTCCTGCCTCCCATACATCTAATGTTGCCTAATTTCCACAACAAATTCAAAACACAATAAAAATACCGCAAAACCACAACCATTGCATGCATAGTTGATGGAAAAACCTTCACAACATTTATGCATTTATTTATAAATATCAACACACTGAGGAGAAACTGGGGGGAAATGACATATGACCCCAAAAACATTCTTCAAGATATTTGCAGAGAGAGAGGAAACATTCTTCCATCAGCAAGGTTGTAGATGTTATAGGGAAAGGTGGGGGCTGTGAAAAATGCGTATTTTATGATTAGCTTTTCACAAATATTAAAATTAATATTATATGTGTTATGGTAGAAAGTTATGCTGTATTAATTTTCTTAAGTAGTGTGTTAAATATAGTTTTAGGTTATAACATAATGTTAAAATAGAAACTATGCTATGTAAGATACTTTTTAACTAGCTCAAGAAAGAGATGAGATAATCAAGAAATTCTTCGCACAGAGATAACAGCAACAAGACACTAAAATCCCAAAGAGAAAGAATTATTGCCTCCTTATCATGAAGAACTAGTCTCCTTGCAGACTCCATGGAGTCTGACCATGATTTACAAGAGGAAGGGGGGGAATTGACAATAACCAGAGAAATCCCTAGTTTGAAAGGAATGGATGCATCATGTATGAGATATATGAATATGCAACAGGCTATTGCTTTTAAGGGTTAATCCTTTGTTAGCGAGCCATGCTTTTTTAAAGAAAGCATCAGAACATTCATATTCTTTGCTTTTATTGTCCTTTATTGTCCTAACTCTGATAGTCCAAATTCTTATTGCTCTAATTTGTATTACTATTTTTATAACCATTTTATTACTATTAAACTTTTTAAATTTTAAAACAAGTGATTGGCATATTTCACAAGGGGGAAAAAAAAAGACCAACAAACTAAAAATGTTTGTCAATAAGAAATAAAAGAAAGCGTACATTAACTCATATATACAAATAATAAGAGTATGAAATAAGAAAAATAGATGTTGGCTGACAACTTTGAAAATAAAACCAAGCAAGACCACTCACAAAAGAGACAAAAAGGAAACCCTAAAATGCATCCCCAGTACAGCTACCCCAAAAGCCTCTGCCACCATGCTTTCATCACCCACTGAACCATAACAGCACAGTGTAGAAAACTGTCAGGCTTGCTGCCTCAAAATGTGGAGAATTGATGAGACTAGTTGAGCAAGAACGTGAGCTGAGCCACTTGCTTATCTTGCACCTGGCTTGAGCAAGGGCATGCTTATCTTAACAACTGAATGATGTCTGGGGTGAAGCAAAGGCCTCAGCTTGATGTCTCAATGAAGCTGGAAAAACAACCACAGAAGCCTCACAGAAGAGCACCCATGCCTCTCTATCAGACATTAGCCTCATACTCCCTTATCCACACATAACAAGTCTTGTTAGAAGTTTACAAACTATGACCTAGTCTCATCTCCTCAAGATTATAAATCTGGTCCTTTGCAAACACTTGGTGGAGAGGAGAAACATCTCCTTAAGAGGAGACACTTCACTGATTGCTGGGCAGATTGACAGTACTGACTCATTTTCCTTTCTCCCTTAGCAGAGATGCCTCTTTCAGTAAGAAATTGCACTTAGCAGATGACACCCAGATGAAAGTAAGCTTAATTAAATGTGAAGTTAAGCTTAGTGAACTGTGAATTCTTAGCTTAATTAATCATTGGCTGGCCTTAGGATATTTAGCATTAACACAGCAAAGAGCATTTATCAACAGCAATTCTGAACCTGTCCCCTCAAAAAACTATCTATATTGGACTTTGTGAAACTGTCTCAGTGAGTCCTTGAAGATGCTCTGTCAGGCAAAAGTTAAATCCATACTCTTAAAGCAACACACAGGAGCCAGGTTTTCCCCACACTTCAACAGCAGCCCTCAGGAGAAAGTAAACAGAAAGCAAAACTGAAAATGTAA
This sequence comes from Geospiza fortis, assembly GCF_000277835.1. Lineage (NCBI taxonomy): Eukaryota > Metazoa > Chordata > Aves > Passeriformes > Thraupidae > Geospiza > Geospiza fortis. Next base: position 32,211 of record NW_005054721.1, on the reverse strand, counting down.
ACAGAAATGCTGTCTAGATGATGATGAAAGAAAGGCCACAGAAACATCTAAAGTTGGCTGCCCAGAAGCAATCCAAGCACAGCATTTACTCTCACCCACCACCAAGCCGGACCAGACTCCTGCCATGCAGCACCCACAGCCCTGCCTGCAGCATGGTGCCCTGGTGCTCCTACTCCTCCTGCTGGCTTTTGCCACAGCCCTTGCTTGCTGCCACCTGCATCCCTGTGACATCACCTTCCCCCAGGACAGCTCAGCCCTGCCACCACCAGCATGTGCCATTTGCCTTCAACATCCTTCTCCACATCAACCACCCACAGCAAGCTGTCGCCACTGCCCTCCACATCCTCCAGCACCTCTTGTACATCCTCAGCAGTCCCAGCACTCCCCAACACTGGGATACCCAGGCATGGCAGGACCTCCTCAACAACCTCCAGCATTACATCCACCACCTGGAGCAATGCATGCCAGCCAATGGCATGCTCTTTGAAGGCCAAGGGCCTCACAACCTGCCATTCAGTATCAACAAATACTTCAGGCTCATCCAGGACTTCATCTGCACCTGCCTCTGGGACCATGTCCAACTCAAAGCTTGTGTCTGCTTTGAACATGTGGACACACTCATGTGGCAGATGAAGAGTCAACCAGCTCCTGTCCCCCACCAAGCACACCTGCATCAAATGCCCATCTCAAGCCAACATCAGCAGCCACAGACTGAGTGGAGGCAACAGCAGCAAGGGCTGGGATTGCTCAGCACTGCTCATACCTTTTCCAGTCATGTGCCTGTGCCAACAGGGAAACAGGCATGACCATGGTGAGGCTGGGGCCAGGCTGTGACACAGTCCATGCACTGGAGAAAATTGCTGTGCTCTAAGGAGAAGAAGGCCATCATACATATGCATGAAGGGCAAAGACAGGATCTCCACAGGCAAGCAGGGATAAGCCTCCCTCCTGCAGCCCATCCCACTGATGCCTCCTGCCCTGGTTGAAGGCTCTGGACAGCAGGCCACTCTCAGGGACCCACCATATCCCTCCAAGTCCACAGACATCTCCCACTGATGCTGGACCCTCAAGCACATACTTGCCCAAACAACATGCTGCCTGCCCTACACACTCCTCCTCTTCTACTACTACCCCTCTCCCTTCCAAACTGTCTCCCACTGCCAAGATATGAAAGCCATCTCCACCACCCCATCACAATCATTCAGCAACGCTACAGCACTGCTTGTGGCCTAGCAGGGTGGCATGGACAAAGTGCACCTGAAAGAGGCAAGGAAGGGGCCCACCAAGGCCTGGGGAGATTTGGACAAGGAACAGCACCTCAGTGCTACCAAGCCCACCCAAGAAACACCAAAAAGCCAAAAAAAAGCATAGGACATGCACTATTCATTGTTCTCCTACAACAACAACTGGCCCAGGATGCTCCTGCCTGTGGTCACACCAGCGGTCAGGGGGACCTGCCTAACTACATAAAGTACATTGGCCTAGGCCTTCCTCACCCCAACACATCATTAGCAAACCAAAAGATATGCCCCCCAAACACTACCACCCAACATGGCTCAAACCAACCAGTACAGACAGGCCAGAACAGCATTCCACATGAAGGAAACTGCTCACTCACTACCAGCATCAGCTGCTCCTTCACCCTCTGTGGCTGTTTCAGTTCGAAAACAGGCAGAAACACCAATTTCGTGTAGCGGTTTTGGTTCACCAATTTTTTGTTTCCTGGCCAATGCACCAAATAATGTAGTGGGTTGAGCGCTGGCCAAATGCCAATGCACCCACTAGAATTACTCATTTTCTGCTGCAAGATAAGAATTAACAGGAGAGCAAAGCAGGCTCAAATTTTAAAGGGTATACAGAAAACTTTATTAAAAGAACTAAATGAAGAATAATAAGAATCAGAATAAACCTTTAAAACACTTTTTCTGCTCCCCAAATCCTCTTTCCTTTGCCGCTGACAATGTACAGAGACAAAACCTGGTCTTTTCAGTCAAGTTATCACCTCTAAAATAGTCTTTCTTCAGTTCACTTAGGGAGAGGAGTCTCTCCTGCCACACCATAGAGACTTCTCCACAAGAAACAGTTTGCTTGTGGTTTTTAATTTTCACTAATAGCAACTGCCCGGGAATCTGCATTTGTGAAGTCCCTCCCATCTTTCACAGCCTTCTCACAGCTGTGTTCCTGGGCCATGTCAACTTATGGGGGTGCCATTTTTAAGGATGAGCTGTTGTAGCATAAAAACAAAAGTTCTCTTCATCCATCTCTGGGAAAAAGAGGTTTTCTTCCATTCCTGGGGCAATGTTTCTCATCTCATCTCATCTCATCTCATCTCATCTCATCTCATCTCATCTCATCTCATCTCATCTCATCTCATCTCATCTCATCTCATCTCATCTCATCTCATCTCATCTCATCTCATCTCATCTCATCTCATCTCATCTCAATCTCATCTCATCTCATCATCTCATCTCATCTCATCTCTCTCATTTCTTTCTGTTCAAACTTCTCATTTGATCACAGCTACTGCAACATCTACTTATTTCAACACTGGTGCCTCTGTTCATGGCTGTGGTTAGAACGCTACATCCCCCCAATGCATTTAATGAGTTACAGGGAAAAAGAGTCTGATGAATCAATTATATTCTTCTCCATAGCCTTACAAGAGGATTTCAGCCCAAAACTAAGGCATCTCCTCATTCTTCTCCCATCTGGAATTTGACTTCTTCTTTTTTGACCTCAGTGTCTCATGTTGTCTTCTACGTGTCTTCACTCTTTCACTTGAGAGAGGATCAATGTTTTGCAAGTTTCATCTGTGCAGTGAAAGAGTTAATATCGCACCCAGGCCTGCGGGTGGTCATGTGATCTCTGCAGGGCTTTGGCCAGAGTTGTTTACTATGAAAGTTTCTTCAGCAGATGCACTGGGGGGGAGGGGGGAGGGGAATGGCTAAGATCTCAGCAGCCAGGCTAGGACTCC
>NW_005054721.1:22923-28689 GCF_000277835.1 Geospiza fortis | reverse complement strand
TGTTGTTCCATCTTTCTGCATTATCCACCATGTGCAACCTGGTCCCTGAGCAAAGACAACCCCACAAATGGGTTTATTTGTATTCAAGGCAGAATTGATCCAAACTGTCTTCTCTAACAAACCTCTGACACGCACCACTAGGACTTTGTCTACTATATGCAGGGGCTCAGATTGGGCAGGGCCTGCTCGGTTGGTGGAACCTCAGGTGTTAACTAACCAGGTGGCCTTTGCTAGATGCTGCTCTCAGTTTTTGAAAGATTCCCCCACCCAATGCTTTCAAGATGGTTTTTAACAGTCCATTGTACCTCTCCATTTTGCCTGCAGCTGGTACATGGTAAAGGATATGGTACACCTACTCAATGCCATGTTCCCTAGCCTAGCTGTTGATAAGGCTGTTCTTGCAATGAGTCCCGTTGTCTGACTCAATCCTCAGGGATACCATGCCTCCAAAGGACTTGTTTTTCAAGGCCTAGGATGGTGTTATGGGCTGTAGCATGAGACACAGGGTAGGTTTCCAACCATCCAGTGGTGGCTTCTACCATTGTGAGGACATAGCGCTTACCTTGGTTTGTCTGGGGCAGTGTGATGTAATCAATCTGCCAGGCCTCTCCATACTTATATTAGGACCACTGCCCACCATACCATAGCGGTTTTACCTGCTTAGCTTGCTTGATAGAAGCACAGTCCCACCACCAGCCACAGACTGATTCAGACTGCACTAGAAAAGTGTAAGGCTCCAGAACATCTGCAGTACATCGATGACATCATTGTGTGGGGGAACACAGCAGCAGAGCTTTTTGAGAAAGGAGAGAAAACACTTCAGATTCTCCTGAAAGCCAGTTTCACCATCAAGAAGAGCAAAGTTAAGGGACCTGCTCGAGAGATCCAGGTCCTGGGAGTAAAGTGCCAAGATGGACGGTGTCAGATTCCCACCGATGTCATCAATAAGATCACAACAATGTCTCCACCAACCAACAAGAAGGAGTCCAAGCCACCTCAGAGGTAATAAGCACAGAAGCACAACTCTTCCCGGCACCCCGTCTACTGGTGCTGGAGTGGATGTTCAAAGCAAAGGTTCCCTCTACCCACCATGCCACCAATGCCACATAGAGCAAGTGGATTGCTCTCATCACACAGCGCGCCTGTATTGGAAAACAGAATCACCTAGGGATTTTGGAGATAATTACAAATTGACCTGAAGGTGAAAATTTTGGTCTCACTGATGAAGCGTGGAGTTTGTTATCAGAGACTGCACTTGCTCCCCGCATCCTTCTCACAGACCGTGTTGTCTGTAGTGGACAGTGGGAGAGAGCTCTCCTTTGCTTTTAGTTAGTTTTTTGCTAGCTGAGGCAGAGAAGTTCCCTGGACTGTGTTTTTTTCTTTTTCTTGTAACTGTTCAAACCTGGTCTGGACTGAAGAACCCAGACAAACACCAGAAGCTCACACCTGTGTCCCCCCAGGGCCGGGATGCTGCATTCCAGCACCAGAGGGACTGATAAGAGACTAAGTGAGCCCAGCTACACCTCATGAAAGGGACTTTTTGAGTTTGCCATCTCTTCTGAGCAGCAAGATGTTTCGTTGTTTAATATTGTTCATTTTTTCATGCTGGTGAATGCTTTGCCTGTTAAATAAAGTTTTTTCCACTTTTCTCCAAGGAAATTTTTTCCTGAACCAGTTGGGGGAGGGGCCACTTGAATTTGCTGTCTGGAGGGATCCCATTTGGAGGTTTTCTCCCAAATTTGCCCTAAGCCAAGAAACCCTCCAACCACCAACTTACAAATATCTGCCCCAGAAACTGTGCCCTTCACACTGTCCGCTCTGGTTTCGGCTGGGATAGAGTTCAGTTTTTCTTAGTAGCTAGTACAGTGCTGCTTTAGATTCAGTATGAGAAAATTATTGATATCACACTTGTTTTGGTTGTTGCTAAGTGATGCTTACCCTGAGTCAAGGATTTCTTTGAATCTCATGCTCTGCCAGGGCAGAAGTACACAACAGTCGGTGAGGGAGCATGTCCAGGACAGCTAATCTGGACTGGCCAAAGGGATATTCCATACCATAGAATGTCATGTCCAGTATACAGAATCATGGAATGGTTTGGGTTGGAAGGGACTTTAAAGATCATCTGGTTCCTACCCCCACCCCACCCCCTTGTGCCATGGGCAGGAACACCTTCCACTAGACCAGGCTGCTCAGAGCCCTGTCCAGCCTGGCCTTGAACACTTCCAGGGATGGGGCAGCCACAACTTCTCTTGGCAATCTGTTTCAGTACCTCACCACCCTCATAGGAAATAATTTCTTCCTATTATCCAATTTAAATGTACCTTCTTTCAGTTTAAAGCCATTACCCCTTGTCCTGTCACTCCATGCCTTTGTAAACAGACCCTCTCCAGCTCTTTTGTAGGCCCCCTTAATGTACTGAAAGGCTGCTACAAGGTCTCCCTGGAGCCTTCTCTTCCCAGGGTGAACAGCCCAAACTGTCTCAGTCTGTGTTCATAGGAGAAATGCTCCAGCCCTCTGATTATCTTCAAGGCCTCCTCTGGACTCACTCCATCAGGTCCACATCCTTCCTATGTTGGGGGCTCCAGAGCTGATTACAGTACTCCAGGTGAGATCTCACAAGAGCAGCGCAGACAGGAAGAATCGCCTCCCTTGACCTGCTGGTCATGCTTCTTTTCATGCAGCCCAGGGTACACTTGGCCTTCTGGGCTGCCAGTGCAAATTGCCGAGACATGTTGAGTTTCTCATCCACCAACATGTTAAAGTCCTTCTCCCCAGGGCTACACTCAATCCATTCTTTGCCTAGCCTATACTTGTGCTTGGAATTGCCTTGACTAAGGTGCAGGATCTTGCACTTGGCCTTGTTGAACTCTGAGGTTTGCACAGACCCACCTCTAAAGTTTGTCAAAGTCCCTCTGGATGGGATCCCTTCCCTGCAGCATGACAACTGCACTACACAGCATGGTGTCATCAATAAACTTGCTGAGGGTGCACTCAATCCCACTGTCCATGTTACCAACAAAGATGTTAAACAGCACTGGCCCCAATACCAACCTCTGAGGAACACTACTCATCACTGATCTCCACTGGGACATTGAGCCCTTGACTGCAAGTCTTTGAGTGCAACCATCCAGCCAAGTCCTTCTTTTATTGCCAATTGTAGTGGGTTGACCTTAGCTGGATGCCAGGTACCCACCAAAGCCTCTATCTCACTCCCCTCTGCAGCTGGACAGGGGAGAGAAAATATAACAAAGGTTTTATGAGTTGAGATAAGGACCAGGAGAGATCACAACCCAAATACCATCATGGGCAAAACAGACTTGAATTAGAGATGTTAATATCCCATGGGGTCACAGTCTCCTCTCAGGCTCCAGTGTGGGTCTCTTCTGCAGGCTGCAGGCGCATCTCTACATCCCCATGGATCTCCATGGGCTTCAGGGGCACAGCTGCTTCATCATGGTCTTCACCACAGGCTGCAGGGGAATCTCCGCTCCAGCACCTTGGCCACCTCCTCTCCCTCCTAGTCCAGTGACCTTGATGTCTGCAGAGTTGTTACTCTCACATGTTCTCACCCCGCTCTTCTCTGGCTGCAATTACAACTGCACAGTAACTTTTTCTTTCTTTTTAAATATGTTCTCACAGATGCGTTACCACCATTTCTGATTGACCCAGCCTTGACCAGCAGCACATCTGTCTTTGGAGCTGCCAAGGATTGGCTCTGCTGAACATGGAGAAAGCTTCTGGCTTCTTCTCACAGAAGTCACTCCAGCAGCTCCCCCACTACCAAAGATTGGCCATACAAACCCAATACAATGACATACCTACAGAAGCTTCTTTTTTTTTTTTTTGTTACCCTTGATGTTCTTGGACAGATTTACTTCTGCTAGTGCTTTAGATTTCCTAACCTGATTCCTGACTGCTCAATCTCTATTCCTCCCAGGCTACATGTCCCTACTTCCACCCTCTGTAGGCTTCCATTTTGTGTTTAAGTTTGTCCAGCAGCTCCTTCTTCATCCATGCAGGCTTCCTGGCATTTTTGCTTGATTCCCTCTTCATTAGGATGCATTGCTCCGAAGCTTAGAGGAGGGGATCCTTGAACATCAACCAGTTCTCTTGGACCTCCCTTCCAGGGCTTTATCCCATGAGACTTTACCAAGCAGATCCCCAAAGAGACCAAAGTCTGCTCTCCTGAAGTCCAGGGCAGTGAGCTTGCTGCTGCTCTAAGGTTCTCGATCTCCACCATTTCATGGTGTTATAGATGAGTAATGTAATAGTTGACTCTCACAATTAAGATATAGATATTATGCAGATGATAAAATGTATAGTGATGTTATTGCAATATTCCTCCCATAGTCCTCTTTCCCCTCCCCCTTGTAATAGCCTTAGTAGTCATATCCCAAGTCGTCTGTTCTGTTTATACTGGATATTATGTTCTGTGCCTTCAAGACTGGCTCTGAAGAGCCAAGTTTTGTTTTGTTTTGTTATCAGCCTGCTCACTCCCCCACCAGTCAGTGGGACACAGAGATGGGCAGTACATAGTGCTGCTTTTGCTTTTTGCGCTTGCTTTTGCTTTGCTCTTGGTCCTGCTTTGCTCTTGCTTTTGCTCCTGCTTGTTAGTCAGTTTAGCTAGGCAGTCTGAATTTTTCCTGGACTGTTTTTCTTTCCCTTTTCTTGGAACCACTCAAACCTGCTCCAGACTGGGACCTGGAAAACATTGAGAGTTTGCACTTTGTGGCCTGCGGCAGCCATTCCCAGCGCCGGAGGGACTGATAACAGAGCAATCACTCCCAGGAGAGACTTTCTGAATTTGTCATCTTTTTTCAGAGCGGTGAAAGAGTTTTGTCATCCAATATTGTTCATTTTGTGTGCTGAGGGGTGTTTTGCCTGTTAAATTAACAGGTTCTTTCCACTTCTCTCTGAGGAATCCTTCCTGAACTGGTTGGGGGGAGGGGTCGTGTGGGTTTGCTTTCTGGAGGGGTCTCCTTTGGAGGTTTTCTCCCAAATTTGCCCTAAACCAGGTCACTTATTTAGTCCTTTTGTTGTATTTTTGTTAAGGTTTAATAAACCTTTGTAATTTTAAGCAGTTATTTCTCACAATGATCACTGCAGCCCAGGCTGCCCTTGAGCTTCACATTCCCCATCAGCCCCTTCTTGTTGGCGAGAACAAGGTTCAACATAGCACCTCTCCTTGTTGGCTCCTCTATGACTTGGAGGAGGAAGTTGTCATCAACATATTCCTGTAAACTCTTGGATTGCTTGTGCCCTGCTGTGGTGCTGTCCTTCCAGCAGATGTCGGGGTGAAGTCCCCACCCCGATGATGACCAGGGCTTGTGAATGTGAGGCCGCTCCTATCTGTCTATAGAGGGCCTCATCAGTTTGGTCTTCCTGGTCAGGCAGCCTGTAGCAGACCCCCACTTTAACGTCACCAGTCCCTGCCCTGAACAACTGCAGAATCCAAAAAAACTGGTAAAAGATTTGGAAAACCTGTCTGTCACTGTTGTGGGTTAGGATTTTTCCTTTTTTTTTTTTTTTCTCTCAGGGAATTTTGTCCCATTTGTTACCTAGGAGATGATAATGACTGGTACTTAAGAGACAAAAGAAGTGGCCAAAGTGGGGGAAGGGTGCAGCTGGCTGCTCTCTTAGTTGGGGGGGTTTTCTCTTGGGGAGGGCAGAGATACCTTGAGATTTTGGCTGGAGGGTGAGGGGCTGGGCTCAGCTTCTCTCTCTTGCTCTCGGGATCAGAGTGGAGACAGGTGGGGTTTAGTGCCA
>NW_005054721.1:12321-22892 GCF_000277835.1 Geospiza fortis | reverse complement strand
CTGCCACTATGGCGCCTTTGTCCTCCCACTGCTTCTCCTACCATGGGTGAGTGTACTAGTTTGAAAGCGAACCAGTGGGAGATCTCAAGTGAGAAATACAATTTAATAGGAAAATTAAAATAAATGCAGTAAAACAAAACCACTGTCAGAGTCAGAATACAACCTGACACCCTGTTGGTCAGGGTGTTGGTAGCAGTTTGAGAGGAATGGCAGATTTTACAAACAAGCTGTGGGTCTGCTGGTAGATAAAGCTAGCACTGAGACATAAAAGAAACAATGGGAATGATTCCACTTATTGATGAATGGAAAAATATATTTGCTTTTACAAATAAACTTTAGGGTTGCTGATAAATTAAATTGGACATTGAAAGATGAAAGAAACAATGGGGAAAAACCCTAAATTCCATAGGAACTAAAAATTAAAAGGGTTATACATTAGAGAGAAATCTTTGGTATCAGGTGTTTCAGAAAGTCTGTACCTCTCAAGTACCTCAGCCAATGGGAAAGAGAAAAGGGAAACCTGGCTGGGAAATTAGGATAAAAAGGAGGCTGCATCCTCCAAAAATTTGAGAGACCCCAGGGGAATGCCCCATGGCCTCTCCCTTTATTTGAATAAAGTAAAAGGACTCCTCTGTCTCCTTTTTGGACATAAACCTCTGATGTTTGTGGATTAATTTTCCTAACAACAACAAAACAAAACTTCCCAGCAGGGTGATCAAGAACTAACTTGAAATATAAAAAAGCAGAAAACTAAAATGACAAAGATGACTTTCTCTTTCTCTTGGGTATTGTGAAAACAGTGGTACCTTGGCAGTAGGCAGCCCGCACTACATCCCTGTGTTGTGGAGCCAGGAGGACACACATCTTTCCGCTCTGATGGATGCAGCTGAACGCTACCTCTCCGAAGTGTAATACCAGGGTGGACTCTGACACTCGGGAGGTCAGATCTGTGTTCACCCGGCGCCGATCCCGGGCTCGACGCTGTCTTTTTGCCTGTGGTGGTTTCGAAGACTGAACTTCGGTCTTGCAGACAAATTAATAAATATTTGCTAAATTTTTGATAATTTTTGCTCACGATTTGATCATTTATAACAATAAGAATTAAAAATTAAAAGGGAGGGTTATACATTAGAGGGAAATCTTTGGTATCAGGCGTATTGTGAAGTCTGTACCTCTCAAGTACCTCAGCCAATGGGGAAAGAGAGAATGGAAATGTGGCCAGAAAATTTGCATAAAAAGGAGGCCGGGTCCTCCAAAACTTTTATTGAGACACTCCAGGGGAATGCCCCATGGACTCTCCCTTTATTCGAATAAAGTAAAAGGACTCCTCTGTCTCCTTTTTTGACATAAACCTCTGATGTTTGTGGATTAATTTTCCTAAAAAGTTTGATTAAATGATGGTTGAACTGGGACCTTATTAACACCTGACCTTACTGGAAAAGGACCCTCACCATCTACTTGGGTGCCCCAGGGGAAAACCTGGGACTCGGAACCCCTCCAAGGGAGCCTCCCCTGGATGTCTTCAGGACCCCGGCTGCCACTGCCCAGCTCTGCTGTCTTCTGCCACTACTTCGGGTTTTTTGCAACACTTTAACCCGATATCCCGTGTCTGCCCAACCCCCTGCGGTTCCTGCTACAGCTGCAGAGTTTCTACTTCATTTTGTTTGCCACCCCCAGGGTCTGCTCACCTCTGCCATTCCAGCCTGCCGCTCTGAGGTTCCTGCTAAAGCTCATCTCGTCACCCGAAGGGACCCCAGGACCAACTGCCCCTGTGGGTTTGTAAAGGAAGCCCCTTTTCTACCTCTTCTGCTGGCTCACCTGCCATTACAGTATGGAGAGAGAAGGCTGAGCTCAAGCCACAACGCCCTCTGCAGCTGTGGGGGAATCATTGCACCTTACCCTGCCCTACTGGGAGCCACCAGCGCCCCTCCTGCCGGCTATGACCATCACTGCACCAAAGGGGATAGTGCTTGATGGCCAAAAGAAGGCTGTTACTGGGTTTCTGGTTCTGTTTGTTGTTGCTGCCATTGTTGTTGTTTGTTTGCCTTTTTATACATACACACAGTAGTAAAGAACTGTTATTCCTTTTCCCATATCTTTTCCTGAAAGCACCATAATTTCAAAATTATAATAATTTGGAGGGAAGGAGGTAATATTTTCCATTCCAAAGGAGGTTCCCACCTTCCTTGGCAGACACCTGTCTTTCAAACCAAGACAGTCAACCTGGCAATTCCAGAGAGACACAAATCACTGGCCCAGGCCTACTGAGCCCTGCTCAACACCACTCAGTACTCTCAGGGGTACAAGAAGGTCTCTGGATCTGACAACAAGACAACAGGCCCTGCAACTACTCCAACCCCTGTGACAGGCCTTGCAGATGAACCAGAGAACCAACATGTGCTGGTATCAGTTGCCCCTATACAGAAGAAATGTACACAGAAGTCAGCTCATAAAAGAGCTTAGTAATGGAGGACAAGGAGGGAGGGCGAAGAGGGTGAAGCAGCGGGATTGTCACAAGTGCCATTCACAGGAACAGGAGGAAGAGGAAGAACAAGTGGTAACCACTATTCAATCTCTATCCTTAAATGAGCTGCAGGAGATATGAAAAGATTTCATCTGTCATCCAGGTGAGTGTATTATTACTGCCTAGCTGTTCTGATGCTGAGATAACAGAGCTAGCAGTTTGGAAATAGAGGGTAAGGAAGTCAAGCAGTTGGGATCACTTGCTAAGGAAGCAGGCATTGACAAAGCAATGGGAAAAATGACATAAGCCCTCAGTCTCTGGAGGCAAGTCCTGTCAAGTGTGATGGAAAGGTATCCCTAGAAGGAAGATATTCCATGTCACCCAAGACTAGACTGCAATTGAGAAAGGTATCTTACATCTGAGGGAATTAGCCGTGTGAGAGATGATTCATTATGACCTGGACAATGCGTAATTACATAAAGATCCAGACAAAGCCCAATGACTACAACCCATTAAGTGGAAATGTGTACAGAGCACACCAACGGTGCATGCCAACCCATTAACAACAATAATCTCGAAAGACAATACACCACTAACAGTGGATGAAGTGGTTCACCATCTCCGGGAATATGAAGACAGTATTTCTTCCTCCCTCATCTCAGCTGTGAAGAAACTGTCCGATAAACTGATCCAGGAGTTCCAGCAATTAAGAGGGATATCACAGAATGGATAAGGTTGGAAGGAACTACCAGTGGTGTCATCTGGTCCAGCCTCCCTGCTCAAGCAGGATCATCCCAGAGCACATGGCACAGGATTGTGTCCAGATGGTTCTTGAATACCTCTAGTAAGGGAGACTCCACAACCTCTCAGGGCAATCTGTTCCTGTGCACAGTCACACACACAGTAAAGAACTTCCTCATATTCAGGTGGAACTTCCTGTGCATCAGTTTCTGCCTGTTGCCTCTTGTCCTATTGCTTGGCACCACCAAGAAGAGCTTGGCTCCATTTTCTCGAAACCTACTTATATACATTAATGAGGTCCCCTCTCAGTTGTCTCTTCTCAAGGCTAAACAGGCCCAACTTCCTCAGCCTTTCCTCATAAGAGATTCTCCAGTCCCTTAATCATTTTTGTAGCCTTCTGCTGGACTCAGTCCAGGAGCTCCATGTCTCTCTTGTACTGAGGAGCCCAGAACTGGACACAGAACTCAAGATGTGCCTCACCAGGGCTGAGTAGAGGGGCAGGATCATTTCCCTTGACCTGCTGGCAAAGCTCTTCCTAATGTACCCCAGGATCCCATTGACCTTCTTGGCCACTGTGGAAATGCAGCTGGCTGGGATGAATAGTGGTTTAGCCCCGGTAGCATATACAGAAGGCATCAACCTGAGACCATGGGAAGCAGGGTACTGAAAGGGAGATATCTAGTCTGGTCATGGTGAGAACAGTGTGGTCATGGAAATTAGTATGTTGATGGTATGTTAATGGAACTATTCCATATTAAGTCATGATTCTGGTTCTTGTTCTCAGTTGGTTCAGAACATGTCACATATAAGGGTATGTTCTGAGTTCACGTTTGTGATTGGACCCTTACCCTCAGAATATCCCCATATCTCGTTACGTTCGCCACACCCCCCAGTCTTTGGATCTTGTCCCTCAGACTGTGCCGTTTCTACGTTTGTTATTTTGCTGTTAAAGTGGATTTTTTGGGCAAATTCATTGTACCCATTCCTCTATTTATGCCACTGTCCCCCCAGCTGGACCAGACTTGGGATTGCAGCGAGCCAGACTGCAATAGACCACAAGGGCACACTGATGGCTCATGGATGCCTAGGTCCTTCTCCGCAGTACCGCTTTCCAGCAGGTCGGCCCCCACCCTGTGCTGGTGCACAGGGTTATTCTTCCCCAGGTGCAGGACCCTGCACTTGCCTTTGTTGAGTTTCAGATGGTTCCTCTCTGTCCATCTCTCCAACCTGTCAAGGTTCTTCTGAAGGGCAGCACAACACTCTGGAGTATCAGCCACTCCTCCCTGCTTTGTGTTGCCAGCAAACTTGTTGAGGAGGCAGCTGCCCCTTCAGCCAAGTCATTGATTAATAAGTTAAACAATACTGCACCCAGTATTGAACCCTGGGGGACATCATCAGTGACAGGCTGTCGCAGACATCTTTTCATTAAAAATCCTTCCTTAGGATTTTTTCCTTCTGAGAAGCTGAGAGGCCTCAGAAACAAAATGTAAACAATGATTATCTGCTGCTGTGGAATGCAGCAGGTGGAGCCGTTAGCTAGCCTTCTGAGATGAAACCTTTCCTTCTATTGTTTTTAGTATAGTTTTAATGTAATATATATAATAAAATAATAAATCAAGCCTTCTGAACATGGAGTCAACATTCTCGTCTCTTCCCTCACCTGAAAACTCCTGTGAACACCGTCACAACAGGCCTCCAACTAGACCCTGTGCCACTGATCACGACCCTCTGGGATCTGCCATTCAGCCAGTTCTCAACCCACCTTACCATCCACGCATCCAGTCCACACTTCCAGGGCTTACCTATGAAGATGTTGTGAGAAACAGTGTCAAAAGCCTTGCTGAAGTCCAGGTAGACAATATCCATGGATCTCCCCTCATCCATCATGGTAGTTGTTTCATTGTAGAAGGCAATCAGGCTAGTCAAGCATGACTTCCCTTTAGTGAATCCATGTTGACTGCTCCAGGTCACCACCTTGTCCTCCATATGTGTAGAGATGGCCTCCAGATTGAGGTCTCCATCACCTTTACAGGGATTGAGGTGAGGCTGACTGGCCAGTAGCTTCCTGGGTCCTCCTTCTTGCTCTTTTTGAAGATCAGGGTGACATTTGCTTTCTTCCAGTCCTCAGGCACCTCTCCTGATCTCTGCAACCTTTCAAAGATGATTTTGTGAGTGGCTTTGCTATGGTGTCTGCCAGCTTTCTCAGCACTCCCAGATGCATTCTGTCAGGGCCTGTGGACTTGTGGATGTCAAGTTTGCCTAGGTATTTTCTGACCCAATCCTCCTTGACCAAATGAATGTCTTCCTCCCACCATTCCTTTACCCTGCTCTCCTGGGTCAGAGATCCCTGAGGGCTGGTCTTGTCAGCGCAGACTGATACAAAGGCAGCATTCAGTAACTCTGCCTTCTCTGCATCCTCTGTCACTGGGGTCCCCCATGGATTTAGTAATGGACCCACATTATCCTTAGTTTTCCTTTTGTTATTGTTGTATTTGAAAGAGCCCTTATTGTTGTCCTTAATATCCTTGGCCAGATTTAATTCCAGATAGGCCATGACCTTCCTCATCTCATTTCTACTTACTCTGACAACCTCTCTATATTCATTCCAAGTGGTCTGACCCTGCTTCCATCTCCTGTGTGTTTCCTGCTTATGCTTGCGTAGTGACAGGAGTTCTTTATTCATCCATGCAGGTCTCTTGCCACCTTTGCCTGACTTCTTGCTGATTGTGATGCATCATTCTTGAGCCTGGAAGAAGTGGTACTTGAATATTGACCAGCATTCTTGGACTCCTCTTCCTTGCAGGGCCCATTCTCATGGGATTCTTCCAAGAAGATCCTTGAGGAGGCCTAAGTCAGCTCTCCTGAAGTCCATGGTTGTGATCTTACATGCTGCCCTGCATCCTCTTTGCTCAGTACTGAACTCCACAATCTCATGGTCACTGCAGCCAAGGCCTTCCTCGTTTATTAGCATAAGGTTAAGCAGCTTGTTGGTTTCTCCACCCCTTGTGTCAGAAAGTTGTCATCAGTGTTTTCCAGCAACCTCCTCAACTGTTTGTACTTCTCTCTCTTTGGGCCCATATCTCAGTGTATTGTGTCTAACTGAGATAGAGTTCATTTTTCCATAGCACCCCTCACCCCTGTGCTTTGCTTTGGTAGCTGGAAGGGTGTTGAGAACACACCAGCATTTTGGCTACTGCTGAGAAGTACTGTATCTCTAACATTCCTTCCCCCATCAAGGAGGCTAGGAGTGGGCAAGATCCCGGGAGGGGACACAACAAGGCTAGATGACCCAAATTAACCAAAGAGATATTCCATACCATATGACATCAGCTCAGAAATATAAAGCTAAGGGAGAGGGGAGGAATGGGGGGCATTCATTATTTTACAATGTTTGATTTCTGGAGCAACCACTACACATGCTGAAGCCCTGCTTCCCGGGAAGTGTCTGAACATCGCCTGATGATGGGAAGTAGAGATTAACTTTTTCCTTTGCTTATGCACATGCAAACTTTCGCTTTTGTTCCTTTGCTTTAGTAAACTGCCTTATCTCAACCTATGAGTTGTTTTCCATCTTGTCTCCCCTGTCCCACTGAGGAGCGATAGAACGGCTTAATGGACACCTGGCACACAGCCAAGGTCAAACCACTACATTCAGGAACTGAGAGCAGGTGTCCTTTCATTCTTGAGAGAGTATTCAGAAGGTACATGTGGAAGAAGTTTTACAGCAACTTCTGTGAGCCAGAGAGAAGTTTGATAAAAGGATCCATGTTTACCCCTGAAAAAATTTCCTACCAAGGTCATTGACATAGAAACCAAGAAAGAGAGAAGGATAAATAAGAGAAACATGCAACTGTCTATTCCAATAAGCACATTGTTTTTCTTTCCTGACCAATGAGTACAGTGTAAAGTTAAGAGTTTTGTAAGAATGTATAAAAAGCATGCATGTTATAATAAAAACGGGTTAGGAGTGTTGCTTTGTATTGTCTCCGTCTCAACTACGACAGGTACACACCATGGGATACCCTGTGCTTTTACTTGTGGGACCATGGAGAAGGCATGAGGAAATGGGATGGAAAACCTACTTTGACTCTAGAGGCACAGGGGCAGGAATTGCAGGGAAAAACAATCACAACCCAATCCTGGGTTCATCCAGGAAAGTTGCTGCTCCAGTGGGCAGATTCCCAGGCAGAATGGAAGGGCTGATTTCACTACTGATTCAATGGAACCAAGTTTTAATCCATTTCTACAAGAACTAGAGAATCCTGTAATCAGTATTAGAGAGGCCCTGCCTCTAGCCAGGTGGAAGAGAGGGACAACTGGCTTTACTGGACTGTGTGGATCCAATGGCCTGGAATGTTAGACCCACAAGAGTATAAGCCTCTAGTAGATACCAGTGCACAGTGTACCCTAATATCATCGTGCTATGGCAAGTTGAATATGAGTCAACAGTGTGCCCTGGCAGGCAAGAAGGCCAACCATGTCCTGGGGGGCATCAGGCAAGGCATTGCCAGCCAAAGGAGGTGATTGTCTCACTCCACTCTGCACTGGTGTGGCCTCATCTTGAGTACTGTGTACATTTTTGGGCACCACAGTATAAGAAAGATATAAAGCTATTATAGAGCATCGAAAGGAAGGCTGTGAAGATAGTGAAGGACCCTGAGAGGGAGTTGTATGAAGAGTGACTGAGGTCACTTGGTCTGTTTAGCCTGGAGGAGACTGATGGGAGACCACATTATATAGCTCCCTCACAAGGGGCAGGCACTGATCTCTCCTCTCTGGTGACCAGTGACAGGACCTGAAGGAATGGCATGAAGCCGTGTCAGGGGAGGTTTAGATTGGATACTAGGAAAAGGTTCTTCACCCAGAGGGTGGTTTGTGGGGTAACAGGTGTTGGTGTAAGGAAAGAGTTAAACAGAGAGCAACAGAAGCTCCTGCAGCAGCAGCAACGAATCTACCTGAGACAGAACTGGACAAATGAGTCTCTACTTCTACTTCAACATAAAACTGTACACTCTTTGTGTTCATTTACCATGGCTTTGGAGAGAACAATGGAAAATGTCAGGAGGACAGATTTTTGTAGAACTGTGATTACGTCTATAAGCTGTAACCAAAAAAAAGCTCTTAGGAGTAAAGATATATATATTGATGCTTCCAAATAAGTCTCAGATTCACACTCTCTGCTGGTGGGTCTCGTCCCTTCATGTATCACAGTGGTTGAGCACTGGAACAGTCTCCCCAGGAAAGTGATCATAGCACCAAGCCTGCCAGAGTTCAAGAAATGTTTGGACAATGCTCTCAGACACATGATGTGACTCTAGGGGGTGTCCTGTGCAGGGCCAGGAGCTGGAGTTTGGTGATCCTTGTGGGTCCCTTTCAACTTGGGATATTCTATGATTCTATAAAGGGGCAAAACACATTTGTATTTCTGGAGTGAAAGGGGGATCCCAAGAGCTGACTGTATTGGAGGCTGAAATCAGCCTGACTGGGAATGAATGGCAAAAGCACCCCACTGTGACTGGCCCAGAGGCTCTGTGCATCCTTGGCATAGACTACCTCAGGAGAGGGTATTCCAAGGACCCAGAAGGGTATTGGTTGGCTTTCTGTATAGCTGCCCTAGAGACAAAGTTATCAGCTGGCTACCTTGCCCGGTCTCTTGGAGGACTCTAGTTGTGGGGTTGCTGAAGATTGAAGAACAGCAGGTGCCAAGAGTGCACCAGCAGCAATATCACACTAACTGAGACTCCCTGATTCCCATCCATAAGCTGACTCATCGACTGGAGACCCAAGGAATGATCGGCAGGATCCACTCACCCTTTAATAGCTCCACGTGGCCAGTGCAAAAGTCTAATGGAGAATGGACACTGACAGTGGATTATCATGGCCTGAATGAAGTCACACCAGTGAGTGCTGCTGTGCTGGACATGTTGGAACAATATAAGCTGGAGTCAAAGGCAGCCAAGTGGTGCCACAACTGATATCGCTAATGTGTTTTTCTCAATCCTGGCAGCAGAGTGCAGGTCACAGTTTGCTTTCACTTGGAGGGGCATCCAGTACACCTGGAATCGACTGCCCCAGGGGTGGGCACATAACCCTACCATCTGCCATGGACTGATCCAGACTGCACTGGAACAGGGTGAAGCTCTGGAACACCTGTAATACATTGATGATATCGTGTGGGGCAATGCAGCAAAGTAAGGTCAAGGGACCTGCCCAAGAGATCCAGGTTTTATGAATAAAATGGCAAGATGGACGTTGCCAGATACCAGTGGATGTGATCAACAAAACAGCAATGTCTCCACCAACTCACAAGAAACACAAGCTTTTGTAAGTACTGTAGGCTTTTGGAGAATGCACATTCCAAAATATAATAAGCTCTCTCTACCAAGTGACCCAGAAGAAGAATGTTTTCAAATGGGGGCCTGAGCAATGAAAAGTCTTTGAGCAAATCAAAGATGAGACAGTTCATGCTGTAGCCCCTTGGGCCAGTCAGGACAGGGCAAGATGTAAAAAATGTGCTCTACACCGCAGCTGGGGAGAATGATCCTTCCTGGAGCCTCCAGCAGAAATCACCAGGGGAGACTCAAGGTTGACCCCTGGGGTTTTGGAGTTGGGGATCTGAAGCCCTCTATACTCCAAATGAAAAGGATATAGTGGCAGTTTATCAAGGGGTCCAACCCACTTTGGAAGTGATTGGCACTGAAGCATAGGTCCTCCTGGCACCCCAACTGCCAGTGCTGGGCAGGATGTTCAAAGGAGGGATCTCTGCACATCATGCAACTGATGCTACATGGAGTAAGTGGGTCGCACTGATCATACAACAAGCTCCAATAGGGAACCCCAGTCATCCAGGAGTCTTGGAAGTGATCATGAACTGGCCAGAAGGCAAAGGTTTCAGAATGTCACCAGAGGAGGAGGTGACATGTGCTGAAGAGGCCCCACCATATAATAAATAACAAGAAAGTGAGAAACAATATGCCTTCTTTATTGATGGATCCTGCCATCAGTTTGCACAGGTGAAAGCCATCCAGTTGGCCTTAAACACTGCTGAACAAGAGAAATGGCCAATACTTTTTCTCTATACTGATTCATGGATGGTGGCAAATGCCCTGTAGGGGTGGTTGCAGCAATGGAAGCAATAACTGGCAGCACAGGGGCAAACCCATCTGGGGTGCTGCATTATGGAAAAATATTGCTGCCTAGGTGGAGAACTGTCCTGGGTTGACTGTATGATGCTTTTATCCCCAATTGTCTGTTCTGTTTATGCTGAATAATAAGTTTTACGCCTTTAAGACTTGTTCCAGAGAGTGAAGGGGGGAGAAAAGAAGCTTGCAATTTGTTTTCAGACACTGCACTCACTCCTCCACAT
>NW_005054721.1:0-12226 GCF_000277835.1 Geospiza fortis | reverse complement strand
CATTTCCAGCACTGGAGGGACTGATAAGAGACTGAGTGAGCCAAGCTGCAACCCAGGGAGGGGACTTTTCTGAGTTTGTCATCTCTTTTGGAGCAGCAAGAGGTTTTATTGTTTAATATTGTTTAGGTTTTATTGTTTAATAAACAGTTTTTTACACTTTTCTCCAAGGAGGTATTTTTTCCCGAACCAGTTAGGGGAGGGGTCAATTGAATCTGCTTTTCTAGAGGAACCCCTTTGGGGGTTCTCTCCCAAATTTTCCCTGAACCAGGACAAGAACCTGGTTGAAAAGGTACATCACATAGATGCTCATGTACCCAAGAGTCGGGCCACTGAAGAACATTGGAACAACCAGCAGGTGGATCGGGTTGCTGGGATTGAAGTGGCTCAGGTGGCTCTCCATTGGCAACATAAGGGTGAATTATTTTTAGCTCAGTGGGCCCATGACACCTCAGGCTATAAAGGAAGAGATGCAACATATAGATGGGCTTGTGATCAAGGGGTGGACTTGACAGTGGACACTATCGCACAGGTTATCCAGGTATGTGAAACATGCTGCAATTAAGCAGGCCAAGCGGTTAAAGCCTCTTTGCTATGGAGGATGATGGCTGAAATATAAATAGGGGGTGGTCTGCCAGATTGACTTTATCATGCTCCCAAAAACCTACCAAGGCAAGTGCCATGTGCTTCCAGTTGTGGAAGCAACCACAAGATGGCTGGAAACATACCCTGTGCCCCATGGCACTGCTCAGAACACTATCCTGGGTCTTGGAAAGCACATCTAATGGGGATGTGTTACTCCAGAAAGAATTTAGTCAGACAATGAAACTCATTTCCAAAACAACCTCATAGACAACTGGGCCAAAAAAAAAAGACTACACCAAGGGCAATGAGTGGTGGGACTTTCAAACATTGAGATACACATTTAGCAAAAATCAACCTGGTTAGTCAACACCAGAGGATTTGCCAATCAGGCTGGCCCTGTCCAATCAAAACTTTTACGTATTGTAGAAGGGGATGAAGTTCCTGTAGTGCACATTAAAAATAAGCTGAGGAAAAGTCTGGCTTATCCCTACCTCAGGCAAAGGCAAACCCATCCATGGGATTGCTTTCACTCAGGGACCTAGGTGCGCTTGGTGGGTAATATGGGAGGATGGGGAAGTCTGTGTGTGCCTCAAGGGAATTTGATTTGGGGTGAGAATTGCCAAAAAATTAAACTGTATGGTGTTAATAACTATCTAACACTGTGTATTATCACCTCTGTGGCAGCTATATGCATCATCACACTGGGCACCTTATGACATCCATCTTTGCCACATCCATTCTGGAAAAATGAACCTGACTTCCCTCTGATTTGCATATTAATGAAGAATGAACTTTCATAAACCAGAACAAGTGCAGTGGTGATGGAATCAGAACTGGCTTCAACATGCAACAATCCAACACTATCCACCATCTTTTCTGCCTGAAAGACTGTTAGGACAGATGGACCCCAAAGTCATGGACTAAATTAACTCAATGAACTTTTATAGGGATGTTCCATAGACTAAGGGAATGATATCTGTCTGTATAGCTATCAAAATATAGGAAAGGTGATGGGATATTGGGAAGTGTGGGACCTGGTATGATGCAAATGGTATGGAATAAGGGGTAGATACTGTCCTGGTTTCATCTGGGATACAGTTAATTTTTTCTTAGTAGCTGGTACAGTGCTGTGCTTTGGATTTAATATAAGAATAGTGTTGATAACACACTGATGGTTTGGTTGTTGCTAAGTGGTGCTTACCCTGAGTCAAGGGCTTTTCAGTGTCTCATGTTCTGCCAGTGGGCAGATGCACAAAAAGCTGTGAGGGAGCATGGCCAGGGCAGGTGACCCAAACTGACCAAAGGGATATTTCATACCACAGAACATCATGCCCAGTATATAATCTGGGGGAGTTACCACAGTCCAGTGGAATTTTGTCTGGTATGCTAATTCCAAACCTCCATTTAGGCCTGGAATTAATGCCTTCCTGTTTGCCATTTGTGCCTGTTGTGGTGGCTTATCTTATGGGAACTTCCCTCTTTGACAGTATTTTGAGACAAGTAAACTGCTTTTAGTCCTGACAGTGCTCAAGTGCCCAGAGCTACCCCCTCAAATGACGTCTGAACTTGGAGAGCTCCTGAGATTGCCAAGAAATATGTAATTTTACAAATCATCCAAAATGTAAAAAAATTATGTATTGACACAAAGATGACAAATATACCAAAATGAAAAAATAAAAAAATCACAACCAACACTGGCATATTACATAAGGAAAAGAGACTTGGGCAGGAAGGGAAATTCAGTGGAACACAATAGGCATCAGAGCTCACTTGGGAGGGAAAGGAGAGATCACAAAAAAACCACCACCAGCAGTAAAACTGCCACACATGTTGCTATCCCAACACTTTCACATCCCCCACTGAAGCACTACAGCCAACCTGCTCCCAACACACCATTACCCTCCCCAAGCACAGCCACCCCACCAATGCACTTCCTGAAGACCACCACAGCCACCAGCCAAAACTGAAAACCACAGCGGGAAACCTGTTGCCCTCAGAAAGAGAGGAAAAGAAAGCCATGACACCACATAAAGCTGCTCACATGGCAGCACCCAAAGCATAGCACCAACCCACACCACCACCAAGCCTGACCAGGCTCACACACCCAGCACTCACAGCCTCACCTAGGCTGTGCTCACAGACCTACAGCCCTGCCTGTGGTATGGTACCCTGGTGCTCCTGCCAGGCCTCACCACCACCCATGTCTCCGCAACATCACCTTCCCCTGGGACAGCCTCCAGCTCCTTCAGGCCATGGCTCCTAGCATGCCACAGCCCTGCCATCACCAGCAGGCACCCGTTCTCTTCCCCAAAACCCTCCTCCACACCCACAGTAACTGCTGCTACCACACTCTGCATCCTCCAGAAGCTCTTCACCATCCTCAGGACCCCAAACAGCCCCGCCCACCATCACTGGGATGGCAAGATATGGCATCACGTCCTGCACCACATCCAGCAGCTTGAGCAGTATGAGCCAGCCAGTGGCATAGTCTTTGAAGGCCAAAGGCCCTGCAACTTGCTGCTCAGCATCAACAAATATTTTGGGTGTGTTATAGAGGAATAATGTGATAGTTGGCTCTCA
Source organism: Geospiza fortis (assembly GCF_000277835.1). Lineage (NCBI taxonomy): Eukaryota > Metazoa > Chordata > Aves > Passeriformes > Thraupidae > Geospiza > Geospiza fortis. Next base: position 9,064 of record NW_005054721.1, on the reverse strand, counting down.
CAATTAAGAGATGAATATTATGTATATGTTAAGAGAAGTTTTGTAGATACATAGTAATGTTATTGTAATATGTCCTCCCATAGTCTTCTTTCCCCTCCTCCTTGTAATAGCCGCAGTAGTCAAGGCATTTGGGGAGGGCTGGCTTATTACTAGGAGGCACGACATAACAACACCTGACCTCCAATCAAGATGTAAAAAAGTGATCTCCACCAATGGATGGCAGAGGAGTTGATTGGCAAAACTTTGGAGGGGCTTAGGGTATAAAAGGCAGAGCATCCATTTTGTAAACGAGCATATGGCTGCTAGTCATGGAGACTCCCCAGCGTTGTAATTTTTCCTTAGTCAGTCTTTGTTGTATTTTTTTGTTAAGGTTTAATAAACCTTTGAAATTTTAAAAGTGAGCGTCATTTCTCACAGGTGCATCCAGGACTTCCTCTGCACCCACCATCACAGACCCTATGCCTGAGACCACATCTGCCTAGAAGCTCACACCTGCTTCCATCTCCACAACCACACCCATATCATGTGTGATTAGCCCAACTACCCTGACCAACACACAGAGCTCCACCCATGCCACCATCACCACTTCTGGACCACTGCCCCATTCCCATCCCTATCCTCCCACCTCCACAATCAGTGGCTAGATCCATCACAAGAACAGTCATGGACCCTGAGCCTCCACTGACTACTCATTTATTCTATTTAATTTGACAAGGGTGTTTAACTATTTATTAATTTATTTATTTGACAGAAAATAAAGACCTGTTGCAAAAAAGCATGTCGGTGCCTCTTGTCTCAGGAGCACAGACAACAAGCCTTTGGGGTAGGGAGAAGTGACCTCCACTCAACACCAACTCCAAACAGAGCTCTGCAGTTCCCATGCTCCACAACCCTGTGCACTCTTTGTTTTGGCATCTCCCCAATAATGATATTTCCTCAACTTCTTTGGAAAACCTCTGCCAGGGTTTAGCCATCATCATCAAAATCATCTCTTCAGCCTGTATCTTCTCAACATTTTCCACCTTCCATCCCAGTTTAGACTGGCTAATGATTAGCACTGGAGTCTTCAGTAAAAGGAAGGCATGGACTTGGAGAGTTGGAGTTGTTCAGCCTGGAGAAGAGAAGGCTCCAGGGGAAACCTTATTGTGGCCTTTCAGTATTTAAAGGGGTTTTATAAGACAGATGGGGACAGACTTTTTAATAAGGCCTGTTGCAATAGGACAAGAGGTAATGATTTTAAACTAAAAGAGGGTAAATTCAAACTAGGTATAAGGAAGACTTTTTTTATGATGAGGATGGTAAAACACTGGCACAGGTTGGTCAGAGAGGTGGTGGATGCCCCATCCCTGGAAACATTCAAGGCCAGGTTGGATGGGGCTCTGAGCAACCTGATCTAGTTGAAGATGTCCCTGCTCATTGCTGGGAGGGTTTGTCAGAAACAGAATGTTATAATTTATGGCTTAAACATTTTCATTAAGGACTTTTGCCTATTATAGCAAAACTGTACAAAAGCTGCAGAGAAAAATACCAAAACACTGAATGGGGCCCTGGACTGTTTGTTGATGGAGATAAGATAAAGTAACTTCGGAGAAGAATACATTCACAGAGGGATCAAGCTTAGCACCTTCGGGGTGGAGACCATAGTCCTGGGGCTAACAGCTGCCAGGCTTGCACAGACCCTCACACCAAAGGGTGTGGGGGAGGAAGAGAGGTTTTGAGTGTGTAATGAAAAAGCCTCTGGTTCAGAGCAGTGAACACCCATCCTCCACTGTGCGGAGGACCTCAACTGTGGGGCCCCTTCATCCCGGGAAAAGCTGCATCCACATGGATCCAGATGGGGTGTCATGGCCCATCAAAGGCCCCGCCCCAAAGGGGTCCCCAGACTCTGCACCAGAGCACTGCAGCACGATGCAACAGATCCACAGTGTTGCAAGAGACAGTGTCAAACTTGTCCTCCCCAGGGGAGGCAGGTGGGCATTCCCACCTGGCCCAAACATATATTAATCCATGGGATTCTATACTTTGTGGTGGCAGTGGGCAGTGGGGGACTCTCACAACCAAGAAGACCAGATGGATGGGAACAACGAGATGTTGTCGGGACCTCCAGAAGGGTGACATGTTTCTATTTAACCCCTGTTATAGATGAGTAAATGGTTTGCTCTCATAATTATGAGGTGAACATTATATGTATGCTAAAAGAAGTTTTATAAATGTATAGTTATGTTACTGCAATGTGCTCCCCCCAGTATGGGTTATCAGGGGATGGTCTTGGTAATCCGGGCATTTGGGAAGGTTGGCTTGTTACTATGGCAGCACCTGACCTCCAATCAGAATGTAAGAAAGTGACCTCTACCACTGGACAGCATGGAAGGAGTTGACTGACAAGGCTCTAGGAGGGGCTAGAGATATAAAAGGCAAAGCGTCCATCTTGAAGAGGAGCCAGCCATTTTCTTTTCTTTTCTTTTCTTTTCTTTTCTTTTCTTTTCTTTTCTTTTCTTTTCTTTTCTTTTCTTTTCTTTTCTTTTCTTTTCTTTTCTTTTCTTTTCTTTTCTTTTCTTTTCTTTTCTTTTCTTTTCTTTTCTTTTCTTTTCTTTTCTTTTCTTTTCTTTTCTTTTCTTTTCTTTTCTTTTCTTTTCTTTTCTTTTCTTTTCTTTTCTTTTCTTTTCTTTTCTTTTCTTTTCTTTTCTTTCTTTTATTTTCTTTTCTTTTTTTCTTTTTCTTTTCTTTTTCTTTGCCTCTTTTACTACAAAATAAAATATATCAAGTTTTTTTTTGCACCAACATCTAACCTCATTTGATTTTAATAATGTTGTTTGGGTATATTTTGAACCTTTCTGGCTTGATCCGTTTTAGTCACAGAGGCTTAGTTTCCTTCAGTCTTTTGTGTTAAACTGATTTGTAACAGGGATTGAACTAGATGACCCTAAAAGATCCCTTTCAACCCAACCCATTCTATGATTACATGAAGGAGAGACACAGCAGATGTCGAAGATTGCATGCAAGATGTTTTCCATTACCATCTGTATGGCAGATTACCTTGTCAAGTGAGCAGTTTGCCTTATCTCTCTCTTTGAGTGACCACATTCACACCTCCCTCGGGAGGGGACCTCTGCTGATAACAGACTGTTGAATATCAGTGCATGACTGATAAGAACTATAACATCCCATTGTGAGATGCTCTGCCCAGAGGGAGGAGCCAAGCACTGCTACCCAGATATAGTCTGAGATTCTGGAACACCAGCACGGCTTTTCTCCACGGGATTCCCCAGAGGAACAGCAGCTGCCTCTTCCTCCACTGGATCTTCAGAGGAAAGAATAAATCCTCCTTGCTCCAACAGAACCACACCTGATACTTCAGAGGACTGCAGCCACATTTTCAATCGGACTACCACCAACACCCTGGCCAACAGGGTGTCAGGTTGGGTTCTGACCCTGTCAGTGTTGTTCTAGTGGACTGCATTGTTTATTTTCATTTTTTTTTCCTCCCTATTAAAGAACTGTTATTTCCTGCTCCCGTATTTTTGCCTGAGAGCCCCTTAATTTAAAATTATAGCAATTCAGAGGGGTGGGGAGGGTTTACATTCTCCATTTCAGGGGAGGCTCCTGCCTTCCTTAGCAGACTCCTGTCTTTCCAAACCAAGACAGCAGAGATCACTTTGACTTGGCTGAATTCAGCTACTCATGCCACTTCAGGCACTTTTCATGCCAACTGTCTCATTGTATTGCTTGAAAACACCTTGCAGCATGAGCAATTCTCGGGCAACATAGACAAGGTCCAGCCATGGACCTCCAACACCAGTGTACCTCCTGCAGGGACAGTGTTGGAAAATATACCAGGTTTAAATTTTTTTATTTTTAAAGTTTAGTCAGGTTTGTTCGCCTCTGTCCCAGGGGAAGGGAATTAAAGTTTCTTCCCAAGGTATTGTTCCACCAGGTGTGGCAGGACTTCCTCCCCTCTCCTCTCTCTACCACAGATGGCAGGTACAGATGGGAGAGAGAACCCAGGTGGGTCAAACACCCAGCAAGGGGTCATCTCGTGGTGCCAAAAAGTCTGCAGCCTGGCCAAGAATCAACATCGTGATATGGAGAGCAGATGTGGGAAGAAATAAAAGAAAAATAAATATAATTGACCAAAGACACTTCTCTTTATGACTATAAAAGTCACACAGATTATCACGGAGGTAGAAGCCTCTGTTGAAAACAGAGTTCGCTCCTTAGAATTTTTAAAAGTTTAATAATAATAGGATAAAAGAAGGACAATATTTCCAACACTGGGGTGCTTTTGACAAACTGCCAAAGAGCACCGGAAAAAAACTTAAAATCATGTTCTCTATATACATTGCTGGAGTTACATGCATATTCATTAGCTTATACATTATTTAAACATTCTTGAGAGCTTTTGATATTGCAGGGGCTCTTCTAGGTTTCCCATCCTGGCTTATCTGTATGACATCCTGAGATCAAGTCAATAAATTTTATTCCTTCCCATTATTTCATCCCTGTTGTTTCACACTTTTCTGATAAGAGGAGTTAACGAGCTCATTCCCAGCCTTCTCTGGTGCTCTGTCTTGTGTCAGTGTTATCTTATCACTTGGAGAAGTCAGTCAGTGGATGGCCTTACACTGTTCTTCTTAGCGTGAGAGATGCTACTCACTTCCAAAAATGTAGAAAGGTTTATTAAACCTTATCAAAAATACAACAGAAGACTGAATAGAGAAAATATTACGGTGCCAGGAGCAAAGGATTTTTCCTACCATGTGCTCGTCTACACAATGGAGGTTTTGCCTTTTAACCCTTTTGCCCCCTCCCAAAGTTTTGTCCATCGACTCCTTCTTCTCTGTCCAGTGGTGGAGTTTACTTCCTTAAATCTTGATTGGAGGTCAGGTGTTGACGTAGTGACAAGCCGACCCTCCCAAATGTCCCAAACCCAGGCAGTCCCCTGATAACAACACAAGGGGGTAAAACATAACTATTAATCTATAAAGCTTTTCTTAACATATATACATGATATTTGCCTTTTAATTGTGAGAGTCAATCATCACATTACTCATCTATCACATTAGCTACACAAAAGCTTTTTCACATCTTATGTTTTGCTAAGGTCTATAGTACAATATGTTAATCATATCACTATTTCTATAAACAATACATAGATATTATATTCATTACACTACTATTTCCATGTGCAATATAGTACATACTTAAGCTGATAGAGTATATTATATTAACAATCAGCTAAAAAGACAAAATTTGTACCATATCTAAATACTTATGATCAATAACAACATGCAAAAGCTAATACATAAATGCGAAAGCCAATATTATCTAGTAATTTTTAACACCCCTTACACACTCCCTGGAAACGTGTAAGACGGCTACTTCTCCAAGCCTGAACGCATCTTCGTGGCTACTTTTCCGGAAATTGAGGGAAAGGATTTCGATGTGTGCCCCATCAACAACTGGATGGTAAGATACATTGAATCCTAATCTATACTATTTCTTTGCTAGCTGTAAATTGGTACCTTTAATAATTCACTTGATTCCTAAGTTGTATGTAACAAAAGGTTAACCCTAAGTAACATTGTAACAAGATGTGTAGGTAAAGTAAGCAAGATAACAAAGAAAGCAAGATAGCAGGGCAAGTGAGATAACAAACGCCATCAAGAGCAAGATATCAAATTTTAATGAAACTTACAAACTGTAAAATTAGCTAAAAACAGGTTAGACTGAAAAAACAAGAAGCACCAGGCATGTGCTGAAGATAGAGGTAAAAAGTTCAAACGTGAGGAAGACTACAGAAGCCTTCATCAAAAGACCACCAGAAGACTGATGACCAGAACAGAAGGAACTGATGCATGCGTGAAAGCAAAAAGTGCTATAAAATCATGACACAGCTTTATGCAAATATGAGGATGCCAATGATATGTAATGGCGATGTTGTGCAGGAGGACTTTTAAAATGTAACTGAAGGCTAAAGAAGATTGAGTGAGTTTTTGGCAGAGAGATCCGCCTCACTCCCAGAGCTGAATAAACAAATACCTGCTCTATAGCCATCTGACTACAGTCTTATTTTCTCGCCCAGTTTTGGGCTTCACAGTGTATGTTATCTACTAGTAGTTCCCTTTTTTTTGTTGCTGTTTTATGCCTGTGTAGAAAATAGTCTGTTTAGAGTCTTAATGTCTGATAAATTTGATTCTATTAAATAAATAATTCATTCTATAATGAATCTAATCGGCCATTCTTAAAGAAATTGTGGATGAGAGCGGGTTTTGGGGTGCTGGCTGCCCCAATAAGACTACTGTCTGCTGCCAGAGGCCTGGGCAATAGGAAAGTACGTATCTAAAATCTCATATCTATTCATAACACCAGGTGAGGCCTGATGAACTTAACATCTCAACAGACTGGGAGTAGCACAGAAGATACACAAAAGATAAATGCATCAACGGCCATCAAGGACCATTAACGGACTATCAACTCAAAATATCACCCATGGTATGGTCAGAGACACCCATTCTGGGAAAAGAGAAATAAGAATGAGGACCTAATTAGCATCGGAGGCAAAGAGATCTGTAGCCAATAGGAAACCAAATACTAAGAACTATATAACTTGGAACCAATGAACATTGAGCCAATGAATTTCTGTGGGTTTTGACTGCATAAGTGTGGCCGCATTTCTCTTCCCAGAGAAAAGCAAGGCACAACTTCCCAAGGATATTTCTGGGAATCGCAGCCAGGGGTGGGTGTCCCGACTGTCAGTGGACAGTCACGAGATTCTGTTCAGTGCAGTGGAGTTGAGTGCTTGTGCAGATTCAGTTTACACGTAATGTAATATAGTGTAATATAATATAGAATAATATAGTATAATAAATAATTAATTAGCCTTCTGATATCCATGGAGTCCTCCTCATCATTTCTCCTAGACATTGTGGTTGCCCTGCATTTACTATATATAAGTAACTGAAAAATCTTGTAAAATTCCTGTGTCATGGACTGATTTTCTCTGCACACCCCAGGCTATATATGAATGAAATTATTTATGTTGCACATCCTGGCCAGAACAATATCCTGGCCAGAAATAAAGTAATGCCTTGATTCTCTAACCCTAAAAATGCTGTTGGAGGGTTTTTGTTTTTCCTGCAGTTTCGGTGACAAGGGGACCTAGGTATGCCAAAACATCATGCATATGCCAGCACCCAAAGCATAGCACTCCTTAACACAACATTGCCTGACAAGACCATGGCTCCCAGCCTGTCAACACCACCACACAGACATTTTCCCTCCTCCAAAAGCTTTGATAAAACATATGATGTTATGGATACATATTATAATATTGGCTTTTCACAAATATTAAAATGGGTTTTATATGTGTAGTATTAAAATAACTTTGTTATAACAATATAGTTTTTATTTCTGCTGTTAATTAAGCTTAGTGAAATAGCTATGCTTGTGTTAAAATGTCTTCTTAGATGGGATAAGATCTAATGAACATAGGATGAGGCAACTTGCTATAGATATGCCAACTATCAGCACTCACCGTCTGAAGACAGTGTGGACCAAGGCCCAAAAATTTGAGGTGATAAGAACAGACTAAAACCACAACCAAGGAATAAGCATGCTCTAAAAAGGCAGATCCAAGGAGGAGACATGCTAAACAGTTCTTGGAACATGCAAACTAGTTTGGGGAAAAGCTTACTATGCATAAGGATCTATGAATATGCAACAGGTTGAAGGGAAAAGGTATTTAAGGGGTATCCGCAAAGATAACAGTGTGCTCTTGGCTGAGTACCAAGATGGACCCGGCCATAATAACCTTTGCTCTATGGTCTGATTTGCAGAAAAACACTAACTCTACAACTTTGTAAAAGTTGTAAAGCTGGTATGTTTATTACAGAACTGGATGCATGTGGGGATCGTTCCCCCTAAAGGACATGCATGCCCCTGAGAATTCCCAATCCTTTTTTATCCCCCCTTACTGGTACATATGCATAGAGTTTCACAATAGCTTCATGCATATTCATTTTAGTGGTTTCGCATTACAGCTTGCAACTAGTCCTTGTACAGAGAAAACTCTGGTCATCCTGTCCGTCTCTTGCCTTAGTTTCAAAGTTCAAGGGGCCTTTCTTATCTCTTCAGCTTGGAAATTGCATTCCTTTTTCCTCGGCTGAGGCAGTTTTTGTGAGCACAGCAAAGCTAACAGACTAAACAAGTTCACGTATGTTAGCAAGCTACAGACTTAATAATTCAAAGCAGCACATTTCACCTAAATCTGAAATGGATTTCTACTCTGTTAAATTTCCACTCTGTTTCAGGTCCTTGTTTCTTATTGTCCTTTATTATTTTTTTAAAATTTTCACAGGAGAATGAACGCGTTTTTCACATTTGACAATAGCTCTCGTAGAAGCAAAATGTGATCCTTGCTGTTGGAGGGGACCTTAAAACTTCAGCAAATGAAACTACCACCTCCTTCTCCTCCTACTAGAGCTCTAACTAGATAAGTTGGTTCAGCTCCATCTCCAGAGGACTCTTGGATATCCCTCCTCTTGGGGCACAGGGGCTCAAGGCCATCCCAAATGCAAGAACTTTGGCTTACAAACAGTCTTATGGGGGGCATTTTGTTCTTTGCTCCCCAGCCATCTCAGGCAAAAAGGTAGAGAAAGCACAGTACTGCTGTTACAGGCACACACTCATGGGACCACAGCCAGGGACTCAACCCAGAAGGAGTAGAAGCAATATATATATCCGAAGGAAAAGCCTTTCTTATCCTCAAGAGCTTCAGACATAGGAGCTGGGGCAGCTGTATCCAGGAACACATCCAACAATCAAGTGCCTACACCCAGAGCCACTTCCTCAGAAGCTGCCGCCTCCTCAGAAGCTGCTGCCACAACCGCGGCAACCACCGCTTTCCCCCTCAAGGCCCTCGGTCCAGGAGGGGACTGCCCAGGTTCTTCCAAACAACATTTCACAACCCTTCCAAATGTGAAAAGATCAGCTAATATGAAAACAAAGGCAATACGCAAGGGAAAGGAAAAGAGACCACTGAAATGGAGGTTTTGGGGGTTCGCTT
>NW_005054720.1:151156-152659 GCF_000277835.1 Geospiza fortis | reverse complement strand
GGCCAGAGGAGCCTCCCGAGACTCCTCCCTCCCCTCGAGTGCCCCACTCACCCACTGGCTTGGCCACGGGGACACAGCCCAGGTAACACACAGGGAAGCGCTGAACCACCTCACTCTTGGGGGCTGGGAACTCCACTGTGGGGGCAGCACTGTCAGACATCCCCAGAGCCCCCCAAAACACCCCAGAGCCCCAACATCCCTGCAGAACCCCTCCCCAGCCCTCAGGGCTCACCCAGCACCCAAACCCCCCAAGAGCTCTTGGATGCCACACTCCAGTGTGGGGGCCATGGCAGACGTCCCCAGAGCACCCCCAGAACTGCCAACAACTCCAATTGCACTGGGGGCCGGGAGCCCTGCTGTGGTGGGGGACATTGTCAGACACCCTCCAAACCTCCCAAAAAGCCACCCTCCCTCCCACTGCTCTCCGCCAGTGAATGCACCCTCCAGACCCACAAGGCCCCTCCCTGCAGTCGCCCTGTCCCCTCGCAGGACTCCCCCTTCCCAGTTACCCCCAGACTCCCAGAGCCCCCCAGTTGTCTCCCAGATCCCCCCTCACCCCTTCCCTGCAGGGGAGGCTCCCCCAGCCGGGGGGGCTCTGTCCCCAGGCCGTTCCCTGCTGCCCGGGCGCTTCGCCGCTCCGCCGTCAGCTGGGGACAGATGTGACACCACAGTGACCTCCAGGGACCCCCACGGTGACCCACAGTCCCCCAGACGTCACACACGGACAACCCCAGCCCTCCTGGCTGTTACACCCTGGGCACCCAGGGACCCCTGGCCCCGGTGCCCTGTGGCAGGTCTGTGGGGACACTGGGGTGGGCAGCGGTCACCCCCAGGGGCCGGCTGAGGGGCCTGGAGGTCTCACCTGAGTGCAGATCTGCAGCTAGGGCAAGTCCTGGCGGGTTTCTGGGGGTCTCACCTGGGCACAGAGCTGGTGCAGACCAAGGAAGGGGAATCTGGGGTGGGTTACCTGGGCCTGGGGGCTCCTGGGGGTGTCACACCTGGGCCCAGACCTGGTGCAGGCCGGGTGAGGGGTTCTCAGGGGCTCTTTGGGGCTCTCATCTAGGCAGAGACACAGCTCAGGCCAAGGTGGCAGTCTGGGGGGAAGCCCAGCAGAGGGCTGGGAGGGTTTACCTGGACACAGAACCAGTGCTGGCCAGGTGAGGTTTAGGGGGGTCTCACTTAGGCACAGACATGGTGCAGGCCATGGGGCAGTGCTGGGGGCTCTGGGGTCTCACCTGAGCGCAGACCCGGTGCAGGCCATGGGGCAGTGCTGGGGGCTCTGGGGTCTCACCTGAGCGCAGACCCGGTGCAGCCCGGCGGCGATGGCGCTGGCAGACCCCTCGCAGCGGAACACGTGGCACTTCAGCACCTGCGTCAGGGGGTCCCGGGCCACATATGCAAAGTCCCTGGGGAGAGGGGGGCACACTCAGGACCAGCCCGGTGCCCTCCCCACCCAGTCTGAGCCGGGACTGGGGGCACTGGGGGTCGGGGGGCAGGTTGGGG
>NW_005054720.1:146146-147105 GCF_000277835.1 Geospiza fortis | reverse complement strand
CAGGGCCGGCCCGCACAGGGCGTGGCCGAGGCCCCTCCCCTGCAGGTGACACCTGGGGCACCGCTGCGTTGGGTCCCAGCCCCCAGCAGCGGAGCAGACGCCAGGGCAGTGGGGAAGGGGCCCTGCGGGCGGGCAGGGTCGGGAGAGAGCGGCCCTACCTTGGAGTCCAGCACATCCTCCTCGCCCAGGGCCATGCTGCAAGGGGAAGGGTGGGAGCATCACCGACTGCACCCTGACACCCTGGGGCCTCTCCACCCCCAAACCCTGCCCCTGAGAGCCCGATCCCCTCTGGGATCCCCTACATCCCATACCTGGGTCATTGCACCCTGAGTACCTCAGACTTTCCCCCCCAAACCCCTGCCTTGAGATCCTTGAGATGGATTGAGTCCCCCAGTCCATCCCGAGACCCCATTTCCCTGCCCCACACCTGGGTCCCTGCCCCCTCAGCTCCCATTTCACACCCTCTCTCAGCTGTCACCCAGCGTCCCTGCCCGTGTGTCCCCCCGTCCCTGTGCCCCCCACCGCACCCCTCTCCTGGCGATCCTGGGCCTGGTGATAGCATCTCCAGGTCTGACACTCCTGGCTCCTCATCTTCCTCTTCGTCCTCCTCCTCTTCCTCTGGGGTCCTAGGGGAAAGGGGGCTCTGTGGGGTTGGGGGGGCACTGACCCCCCACCCTCTCCCATCCACTACCCCCTCTCACCTTCCACAAGTCTCCATTATTGAAGGGCTCAGCTGGGGCAAAGCTCGTCCAGGAAAGCTGCAGGGGGCTGGGTCAGGGTGCTGTGTAGGGCAGCCCCCCAGTGCCCCACCGTTTCCCCCAGCCACCCCACAGCACACTATGGGAGCCCCATGGTAACCCCAAGAGCAACCCACGCCCAGACCAGGGGTGCCCTGAGCCCCCCACAACCACCCCACCATCATCGCCCAGCCACCCTGTGCCCTACAGCCACCCCCATGG
>NW_005054720.1:140754-142883 GCF_000277835.1 Geospiza fortis | reverse complement strand
GCAGCACCGGGGGTCCAGCCGGGAGCGGCGACGGTGACACGGGATGTGGGGACCGGTCTGGTCCCGTCCAGGATCGCAGCCACTCCAAGGCTGAGTCCAGCCTGTGACTGGTCCCCACCTTGTCCCCAGCCCAGAGCTCTGAGTGCCGCCTCCAGCTGTTCCTTGGACGTGGGATGGGCGCTCCAGACCTCCCTGGACAGCCCCTTCCAGCATGGGGCAGCCCTTTCCATGAAGAAATTTCTCCTGAAGCCCAACCTGAACCTCCCCAAGCACCGCTTGTGGCCGTTTCCTCTTGTCCTGTCATTTGTTTCCTGGGAAGGTCCCCCCTGAGCCTCCTTTGCTCCAGGCTGAGCCCTTTCCCAGCTCCCTCAGGGATTCTCCAGCCCCTTCCCAGCTCCCTCAGGGATTCTCCAGCCCCTTCCCAGCTCCATTCCCTACCCTGGACACACTCCAGCCCCTCCAGGGCTCTCCTGCAGGAGCAGAACTGGACAGAGCCCTTGAGGTGTCACACAGCACCAGCACAGGGGACAATCCCTGCCCTGGGGACAACCCCTGCCCTGGGGCTGTGCCCACACTGGGGCTGGCACAGCCCAGGTGCCATCGGCCTCTGGCACACCTGAGCTCACATCCACCCCCTGTGCCCAGCACCCCCAGGGCCGTTTGCCCAGCCTGGGGTGTCGCAGGGGTTTTGGTGACCCGAGCAGAAGCCCCAGCACTTACGTTGTTGACCCTCACACTGCTGGCCTTGGCCTGTTAGCCCAGCCTGGCAGACCCCTCTGGGGTCCTTCCTGCCCTCGGCAGAGCCGCATCCCAACCAGCCGTGTGTGGTCCATGGACTCACTGAGCACTCACTCCACGCTCCATCCAGGTCACTGACAGCTCTGGGACAGCCCTGCCCAGCACAGAGCCCTGGGGAGCCCCAGCAGTGCCTGATCCCCGACGTGGCCCCATTCCCCTCCCTCCCTGGGCCTGGCCCTCAGCCAGGTGCTCCCAACAAGGAGCACCTCTCCCAGCCAGGCTGCAGGTGCTCCGTGGGATGCCAGGGAGACGGAAATGGTGCCAAAGGCTTTGCTGAGCTTCAGGCAGGCACACCCACACCTGTCCCACAGGTCACCCTGTCCCAGCAGGACCTGCCTTTCCCAGCCCCAGCTCGATCTGATCCCGTGGCTGTCCTGCCCATGCTGTGGGACCCACAGGTGATCTGTTCTAGGGCCTTCCCAGCATCAGGACCAGGCACAGGCCTGGACTTCCCTGGATCCTCCCTCCAGCCCTGCTTGGGAACAGGGTCATGGGCCACCTCTGAGGCCTGGGACCCCCGGGGCTGGTGGGGGACGATGAACAGGGTCTGGGTGAGCTCTGCTGCCGCCCAGGATCCCCCAGGGATGGCCAGAATTGGTGAGGACCTGGCGGAGCAGCCCCGTGACCCCACCACAGCCCTCTGGCATCCCTGGGGGCCCACTGGCCCCAGGGACCTGCGGGGTCTGAGTGGCTCAGCATGTCACTGACCACTCTCTCCTGGGTACATGGACCAGTTCCTACTCCTAGTACAGACCAGTCTGACCCAGTACAAGACCAGTCCAACCCAAACCCTGCTGCCAGCACAGACCAGTCTGACCCAACACAGACCAGTCTAACCCTGTCCCCACTCCAGCCCAGCCCAGTCCCTACTCCCAGCGTGTCCCTGTCCCTGCAGATGGGTCAGTGCTGGCAGAACGCCCAGGCCAGGCAGGCGCCCACGGTGCCACTGAGCTCCAGGCACGGCTCCTGTCCCTGCTGGCCTGGCACTGTCTGGGGGTGCCCAGTGCAGCTGGGGGTGCCCACAGGCCACGGGGGCTGCAGGGCAGGGTGCGTGAAGGACAGCCAGGGCTACGGGGCAGCACGGGCCAGGGTACTTCCAGAATACTTTATTTTGTACATACAGTTTTGTCAGCGTGCGGCAGCTGCCCCACAGCCCCTGGAGCCCCCCAGAGCTGTGGAGCAGCAGTGCAGTGGGGCAGCAGGCACACACAGTCACCCCACAGCTGGGGAGGGGAGCTGGGAGCTGGGGGGCAGCCCTCAAGGGGCATGGGGCTCTGGACTGGCCACCCCACAGCCCCCCACAAGCCCCTCCAGCGGCTCCCCCCGCCCCC
>NW_005054720.1:138299-140498 GCF_000277835.1 Geospiza fortis | reverse complement strand
CCGAGTCAGCCACGACCACGTGGCCGTCGGAGGTGAGGGCCAGCCCCTGTGGGCCGTACAGCGGGTCAGCCGCCGTGTTGATGTAGGACAGGAACGAGCCCGCGCTGTCAAACACCTGCAGGAGTGCACAGTGCTGTGCCCCACGGCCCAGGGACAGCCAGCCCCAGGGACCCCCAATGGCCCCACGGCCCAAGGACAGCCAGCGCTGACAGCCCCTGGACCTGCAGGATGCACTCCCTGTGGGGGCACGTGGTCAAGATTCCCCCCAGGTCTATTCCAGTTAACCCAAGACGCTCCCAGTTGTTCCCAGGTGACCCCAGACCCCTTCCCAGTCCATCCCAGTTGCTATCGGTGCAAAACTCTTCCCAGTTCCTCCCAGTTGCCCCTAGGCCCCCATGGACCATTCCCAGTTCACCAGAGACCCTCCTCTGTTGCTCCCAGTTGACCCCAGTTGCTCCCAGTTGCCTGACCCCTCCCGGCTGAGTGCAGACCCTGCACAGACTCTTCCCCACTGACCCAAGGTCCTCTCCAGTCGCTCTCACTCAAACCCAGTTGTGTCCTGGTTCTCTCCACAGCACACACGTGGGATGGGGAGGGGGCAGGGCTGAGCCCCCTTGGGCTGCACTGGGGGATGTGTGCAGGTACGGGTGTGCAGGTGCAGGTGTCAGTGCAGGTGCAGGTGTGCAGGTGCAGGTGTCAGTGCAGGCATAGGTGTGCAGGTGGGCAGGTGCAGGTGTCAGTGCAGGCACAGGCACAGGTGTGCAGGCACCGTCATGCAGGCACAGGTGTCTGTGCAGGTGCAGGTGCAGGCACAGGTGTCTGTCTATCTGTGCAGGCACAGGTGTCTATGGAGGTACAGGTGTGCAGGCACAGGTGTCCATGCAGGCACAGGTGTCCGTGTGTCCATGCAGGCACAGGTGTCATTGTGTCTGTGCAGGCACAGGCGTGTCCGTGTGTCCATGCCAGCACAGGTGTCAGTGTGTCCCTGCTGGCACAGGTGTCCGTGTGTCCGTGCTGGCACAGGTCTCTGTGCAGGCACAGGTGCTGGTGTATCCGTGCCAGCACAGGTGTCTGTGTGTCTGTGCCAGCACAGGCGTGTCCATGCAGGCACAGGTGTCCGTGTGTCCATGCAGACACAGGCGTGTCCGTGTGTCCATGCGGGCACAGGTGTCCGTGTGTCTGTGCCAGCACAGGTGTCTGTGCAGGGACAGGTGTGTGTGTGTCCGTGCAGACACAGGTGTCTGTGCGGGCACAGGTGCGGTACCTGGATGCGGCTGTTGCCCCAGTCAGCCACAATGATGTTGCCGTTGCTGTCCACAGCCACCCCCGTGGGCGCGTTGAACTGCCCGTTGCCCTCACCGTGCGAGCCGAACTTGAACAGGAACTCACCCTCGGCGTTGTACACCTGGTGGGCACAGGGGGGTCACTGCAGCCCCCAGCCCTCCCTCAGAGCACAGGGGCTCCCAGCACCTGCCTGTGCCTGAGCTCACCTTCACAGAGTGGTTGTGGAAGTCAGTCACCACGATCTCATTCTTGTTGTTGACAGCCACAAAGTGGGGTCCTGAGGAGACAAAGGGGGCTCAGCCCGAGAGGGGCACAGGGAACTCATCCCCAGGACTGGGGGGCTCAGCCCTGAGGGATAATGGGGGGGTTCAGCCCTGGCCCCATTCCATGGCAGGACCAGGATGGACCCAGAGCCCTGAGGCGTGGACAGAGCCCAGAACTCAGAGCCCCCAGGATGGAGCCACTGCCAGAACCTGAGCCCAGGGCCCCAGCCCAGAACTGGATCCAGAACCCAGACCCACAATCTGTATCCAGAACCAAACCTAGTGCCCCAGTCTAGGACACACAGGTCAGAACCCAGATCCAAACCCAGAACCTGGAACCACATCCCAGCCTGGGAACCAGAACCAGACACTGAACTCAAGAGTCTGGAGTCTCAGTCCTGAACCAGAACTCAGAGATAGAACTTGGAACTGGACCACCATCCCAGAGCCCTGAACCTGGTGCTGGACCTAGAACCAGATCCTGGCTGCCTGTCCAGCCTCAGAACTCAAACTAGAGCTCAGAACAAGTCCTGAGCCCAGAACCTGAGCCCACAGGCCAGAACTGGATCCAGAAAGCCAGTCCAGAACTGCAGCCTGGACCTGTGCCCCAGCCTCAGGCCATTCTTGGGGTTCCAGTGCCACCAGCTGCCCC
>NW_005054720.1:130801-134359 GCF_000277835.1 Geospiza fortis | reverse complement strand
CCGAGTCAGCCACGACCACGTGGCCGTCGGAGGTGAGGGCCAGCCCCTGTGGGCCGTACAGCGGGTCAGCCGCCGTGTTGATGTAGGACAGGAACGAGCCCGCGCTGTCAAACACCTGCAGGAGTGCACAGTGCTGTGCCCCACGGCCCAGGGACAGCCAGCCCCAGGGACCCCCAATGGCCCCACGGCCCAAGGACAGCCAGCGCTGACAGCCCCTGGACCTGCAGGATGCACTCCCTGTGGGGGCACGTGGTCAAGATTCCCCCCAGGTCTATTCCAGTTAACCCAAGACGCTCCCAGTTGTTCCCAGGTGACCCCAGACCCCTTCCCAGTCCATCCCAGTTGCTATCGGTGCAAAACTCTTCCCAGTTCCTCCCAGTTGCCCCTAGGCCCCCATGGACCATTCCCAGTTCACCAGAGACCCTCCTCTGTTGCTCCCAGTTGACCCCAGTTGCTCCCAGTTGCCTGACCCCTCCCGGCTGAGTGCAGACCCTGCACAGACTCTTCCCCACTGACCCAAGGTCCTCTCCAGTCGCTCTCACTCAAACCCAGTTGTGTCCTGGTTCTCTCCACAGCACACACGTGGGATGGGGAGGGGGCAGGGCTGAGCCCCCTTGGGCTGCACTGGGGGATGTGTGCAGGTACGGGTGTGCAGGTGCAGGTGTCAGTGCAGGTGCAGGTGTGCAGGTGCAGGTGTCAGTACAGGCATAGGTGTGCAGGTGGGCAGGTGCAGGTGTCAGTGCAGGCACAGGCACAGGTGTGCAGGCACCGTCATGCAGGCACAGGTGTCTGTGCAGGTGCAGGTGCAGGCACAGGTGTCTGTCTATCTGTGCAGGCACAGGTGTCTATGGAGGTACAGGTGTGCAGGCACAGGTGTCCATGCAGGCACAGGTGTCCGTGTGTCCATGCAGGCACAGGTGTCATTGTGTCCGTGCAGGCACAGGCGTGTCCGTGTGTCCATGCCAGCACAGGTGTCAGTGTGTCCCTGCTGGCACAGGTGTCCGTGTGTCCGTGCTGGCACAGGTCTCTGTGCAGGCACAGGTGCTGGTGTATCCGTGCCAGCACAGGTGTCTGTGTGTCTGTGCCAGCACAGGCGTGTCCATGGAGGCACAGGTGTCCGTGTGTCCATGCAGACACAGGCGTGTCTGTGTGTCCATGCGGGCACAGGTGTCCGTGTGTCTGTGCCAGCACAGGTGTCTGTGCAGGGACAGGTGTGTGTGTGTCCGTGCAGACACAGGTGTCTGTGCGGGCACAGGTGCGGTACCTGGATGCGGCTGTTGCCCCAGTCAGCCACAATGATGTTGCCGTTGCTGTCCACAGCCACCCCCGTGGGCGCGTTGAACTGCCCGTTGCCCTCACCGTGCGAGCCGAACTTGAACAGGAACTCACCCTCGGCGTTGTACACCTGGTGGGCACAGGGGGGTCACTGCAGCCCCCAGCCCTCCCTCAGAGCACAGGGGCTCCCAGCACCTGCCTGTGCCTGAGCTCACCTTCACAGAGTGGTTGTGGAAGTCAGTCACCACGATCTCATTCTTGTTGTTGACAGCCACAAAGTGGGGTCCTGAGGAGACAAAGGGGGTTCAGCCCGAGAGGGGCACAGGGAACTCATCCCCAGGACTGGGGGGCTCAGCCCTGAGGGATAATGGGGGGGTTCAGCCCTGGCCCCATTCCATGGCAGGACCAGGATGGACCCAGAGCCCTGAGGCGTGGACAGAGCCCAGAACTCAGAGCCCCCAGGATGGAGCCACTGCCAGAACCTGAGCCCAGGGCCCCAGCCCAGAACTGGATCCAGAACCCAGACCCACAATCTGTATCCAGAACCAAACCTAGTGCCCCAGTCTAGGACACACAGGTCAGAACCCAGATCCAAACCCAGAACCTGGAACCACATCCCAGCCTGGGAACCAGAACCAGACACTGAACTCAAGAGTCTGGAGTCTCAGTCCTGAACCAGAACTCAGAGATAGAACTTGGAACTGGACCACCATCCCAGAGCCCTGAACCTGGTGCTGGACCTAGAACCAGATCCTGGCTGCCTGTCCAGCCTCAGAACTCAAACTAGAGCTCAGAACAAGTCCTGAGCCCAGAACCTGAGCCCACAGGCCAGAACTGGATCCAGAAAGCCAGTCCAGAACTGCAGCCTGGACCTGTGCCCCAGCCTCAGGCCATTCTTGGGGTTCCAGTGCCACCAGCTGCCCCAGCAATGTGGGGCACACGGTCCTGCCTGCCCTGGGCTCCCAGCTGGGGGGTCCCAGGGCAGGTACCTGCGAACTGGCGCTCGGCGGTGCCGCGGGAGCCAAACCGTGCCACCAGCTTGCCGTTGGGCTGGAAGATGAAGACGCAGCAAGCCTTGTTGTCCACCACGATGATGTGCCCATTTTTGTCCACGGCGACGCCCTTGGGGCCCATCAGCCGCCCCGCGCCCAGCTTTGTCTGGGGGGGACAGGCGGACAGGCAGTGAGGCTGGGAGGTGCCAGGGGCTCCCCCAGCCCACGGCTGCCCCTCAGAGCCCTGCTTGGCCTCACCTTGAACTTGCCCTCAGGTGAGAACACACTGACCCAGCGGTTGTCGTAGTCGGCCACGATGATGTCACCGTTGGTGTCCACTGAGACCCCCGTGGGGCTCTGCAGCTGCCCTGGGGAACGGCCCCGCACCCCGAAACGCAGCCGGAACTGCCCCTCGTTACTGAACACCTGCGAGGGCAGCAGGCTCAGGGAACCAGGGGAACACCCCCACACCCTGAAATGCAGTCAGAACTGCCCCTCATTGGAGAACCACTGCGGGGGCCGGGAGAGAGCAGGGGGAGTCTGTGGGGGTCCTGGGACACTTCAGGGATCCTGGGAGGGGACCATACCTGCACACACTGGTTACTGCTGATGGGGTCAGTGGGGTCATGGGGATCCAGGGTTACCCAGGGGGGTCAGTGGGGGTCCCAGGGGTCCATACCTGCACGCACTGGTTGTTGCTGTCAGCCACGACGATGCGGCCGGCGCTGGATGTGGAGATCCCCTGCAGGTTGGTGACCTCGCCCTTCTCCCGGCCACGGCTGCCTGCAGGCACCAGTCAGGGGGCACATGGGGCCCCAGGAGACCACTCACCCCCCCAGTAAACCCCTGCCACGCCCTGGGGCCCTCTACCACCAACCCAGGGAGCCACGAGGAGCCCAGGGAGACCCCACCATCCTGGGGAGCCCTGGGAAGACCCCCATCATCCCAAGACACCCCTGTGCCCCCCGCTCACCGACGCGAAAGATGAGCTCGTCCTCAATGGGGTTCTCCTTGCGCTTGGCGCTGCCATACATGCTGGCGGGGCGGCGCAGGGCCTTCTGCCGCACGTGCCCCCCGCCCGGGGACTTGACGCGGCGCTTGGCCTCCTCGGGGGATGGGGGCACGTCGCTGGGGCGCAGGGCGCGCGCGCGGAACGGGGAACCGCGCACGGGCTGCCCGTACAGCAGGATGGACAGCACGAAGTCGCCCTCGCTGCGCGGTGTGTACACCAGCTCGTAGGTGCCGTTGCGGTTGTCCTGCACCTCGGCCTCGGCCGCGGCGCCGTCGGGGC
>NW_005054720.1:129255-130479 GCF_000277835.1 Geospiza fortis | reverse complement strand
CCGGGGCCCCCGGCGCCACCACCCACACCTGAACCAACGGACATCGCCTGTGGCACCAGCTGGGACCCCAGTGCCAACACCCACACTTGAGCCACATCCTGCCCCTGCTGCAGCACCTCCAGGTGTGCCTCCACACATCCTGTGGGGATGGCACGTCTCTGTGGTGTCCATGTGGGCAAGGCTCCCCCACCTGCAGCGCAGCCATGGCCACAGCCCCAAGGCTGGTGCTGCACTGGGACCCCAACTGTTGCACCGGCTGGGCCACTGGCACTGGGGCATGGCTGGGGTACCCACACACGCTCCCAGGAAGGGCTGGTGAAGGGCACAGAGCCCCAGGTGTGTTACCTGCTGCTTGGCAGCACAGGTGGCCTCCAGGTCGCGCAGCAGCACCTCCCGCCGCTGCCGCAGCGCTGCCTCCAGCTCCTCGAAGCTGCTCCCGATCTCCGCCTCGGCCTCAGCCCGGCGCTGCCCCAGCTGCCGGCTGATCTCAGCTACCAGCCCCACAGCTGCCGCCAGCTGCGGGAGCCTGGGGAGACACGGGAACCTCTGAAGCCCCAAACTCTCACCCACCCCACCTGAACCCTGAAGCCCCCCACAGCACCCTCATCCAGCTGTGGTATTCTGCAGAAGGAGGACACGGGCACTCCCTGAACCCTCAAACCCCACAGTACCCACGACGCCCTCAGCCACCCCTCCCTCTGTACCGTGTGGGGGTGGCATCAAGCTGGCACTGATACCAGTGGGAGTGGGGCCAAGAGGACCCCCAGCAAGCCCTGCCCCATACCTGGCCCGTACAGCGTCGAGCTGGTGCTGCAGGGCTGCCTTGTGCTGCTCCAGCACGTCGCGCAGCGGCACGGTGCGGTGGTCCCGGTGCTCCCGCCGCTCCCCCTCCGTGCACTCCCGGCACATGGCCGTCTCGCAGGGCTCGCAGTAGAACTCCATCACCTGCCACACCTGCGCTCACCTGCTGCCCCACACCTCAGCCCAAGGACCCTGCAGCCCGCCCCAAACCACCTCCTGAGCCCACACAGCCTCTCCCAGACTCCCGGGACCACTGCAGCCTCCCCAGACCCTTTCTGGACCCTTTTTCCAAGGCCTGCAGCCCCCCCACCCCCCTGACCCTCACAGCCCTTCCAGATCCTCACAGACCTCCTTAGCCTTCCCCAGATCCCAGCCTCCCTGAAGCCTTTCCAGCTCCTGCAGGTCCCCAGTGCCTTCCTCTGG
>NW_005054720.1:127403-128757 GCF_000277835.1 Geospiza fortis | reverse complement strand
GGGACAGAGCAGGGCATGGATGGGGGGACAGGACCTGCTGGGATGGGGGATGGCAGTAGGGGCAGAACAGGGGGATGAAGGGACAGACAGACGGACAGGGAGACAGGAGAACAGACGGGCAGGTTGATGGGGGGACAGCAGGGTGAACGTGCCACCTAGGGCTGGGGCAGGTACAGAGTGGGATGGACAGATGAACACGAGGGTCAGGGTGCAGGACAAGGGCACAAGGATAGGTCTGGGGACAGATGGATGGACAGGGGGCCTGCACACAGTGACAGCGGGACAGGAGTGGCAGGATGGACAGACAGGGCAATGAGGAACAAGGGAGAGGGGGGCAGAGAGACAGACCGAATGGTTGGAGTGCAGGCAGAGTGCAGGGGGAGAGATGGACACACAGATATGGGGGCTGTGTGGTGGAACACCAGGGGGTGAGAACAGGGTGGGAGGGACAGACAAACCAGGGGACAGATGGACAAGATGGCAGGGCTGCAGTGTCACACTGGGGTGCAGGAGGAGCACAGACGAACAGTCACATGGGGGGGCTGTGCAGTGTCACATGAGGATGGGAGACACAGATGGACAGACAGACAGGAGGGCTGTGTGGTGTCACACCAGGCAGGGGAGCGGCAGGGGAGCGGGCAGTCAGACAGATGGACAGGATGGACAAGGGGTAGCAGTGCCAGTGCCCCTGGGGGGATGGATGGATGGATGGATGGATGGATGGATGGATGGATGGATGGATGGATGGATGGATGGATGGATGGAGCAGGACCAGAGGGCTCTGGGAGCACAGAGAGAGGGGGCCATCAGCAACAAGACCCCCCCACTCGGGGACCCAGCCATGGTGCTCCCAGCACCCACACTCGGGGGGCTCAGGGGCTGTGCAGCCCTCCCAGAGAAGAGGGGTGTGGAGGGCAGGGGGTCCCAGCCCCACCGTGGGCCATGGGATGCAGGGGGGTCCCAGCCCCCACCTCTGGGGGCACAGGAGGCTTGACCCCATCTCTGACTGGGGAGGGCAGGGAGTGCAGGGGGGCCTGGCTCACCCCCAGTGGGGCTGAGGGGGGCTCTGCTCACACTGAGGGTTTAGGGGGTGCAGTGGGGCACACGGGGGTGCAGCCGGTAGTGCTGGGGTGCAGGCTCAGGGACACAGGGGGTGCAGCAAGGCAGAGGGGCTGGGTGCACTGGGGGGCAGAGAGATGGATGCTGGAGGGGCAGAGCAGCTGGGGGTGCAGGGGGGCAGTAAGGACATGGGGGGTGCATTTGGAGGGTGGCAGTGGCTGGGCTGCAGTCAGGGCTCAGGGCGCCCAGGGCACGGCATGGGGGGGACTGCTGGGGGTGGGTGCGGCCGGGGGGG
>NW_005054720.1:126829-127189 GCF_000277835.1 Geospiza fortis | reverse complement strand
AGCCGCCCCACAGGATCGGGGTGGGTCACGGCAGACCCTCAGCCCGAGAGTGGGGGGAATTTAAATGCTGGGGAGGCACTGCATGGCATCCTGCAGCCCACCACTGAACCCACAGTGCCCCACAGCCCCACAGAGGGCCATAAGGGACACTCAGCATGAGGGCTCAGCTCCCCGGGGCACCCACAGCCCCCATCCCAAGGCACCCCACAGCCCCCGGCCCCACGGACACCTTGTGGGGCGCACACGGGGACTCCCCCGGCCCCCACCGTGCCCATGGCCCCCACAGCCTCACACAGCACCGTGTCCCCGGCACTGCCCTGCCCCACCTGCCCCTCGGAACCCACTGACCCACAGCCCCCT
>NW_005054720.1:123430-126119 GCF_000277835.1 Geospiza fortis | reverse complement strand
ATCCGGACCCCGAATCGGGGGGGGCTGACCCCGAATTGGAGGGGGAGCAGGGCTGCGGAATAATGTGGGCACGCACTGGTGGGTGGGGGCATGGCGGGGCGGGGGGTTATCGAGTGTGCGGTGACGGGTGGAATAAATTGGGAAGTAGGAAGAATATAAAAGGGGGAATAAAGGGAAGGTCAAGGCGAACAGGTGGGTATAAAGGGCAGCGAGGGGGATGCACGGGTAAAAATGAGGGCAACGCAGGGGTTATAGAAGGGTCGTATGAAGGAGGTACAGGCCGGGTACAAAGGGGTTTATAAAAGGGGGGATAGGAGCAAAACCAGAGCCCAGTAGGCCCGCCCCAGCCCCTCCGTTTGTAGGGAGCCCACACTTCTTCCCACCTGCCAGCTGCCACAGCTCCTCCTGCACGTGGGACCACCTCATCACCATCCCCCCCTCAGCTGGTGCCCCCCCACCCCGTTCAGGACGTGGCATCGAGCCCACCTGCTGCAGCTTCCCGGGAATTCCAGCAGCTCCCGGCTGCCTCCTTTGGGTGAGGCAGGTGGGGCCCTCCTGGACAGGGCATCCTGGCAGAGCTGGAGCTCCAGGGGTGCACAGGAGGTGCCCTTATCCCCAGCCAGGTCACTGCTGGAGTGGGCCACGGGGGGATGATGGCCACAGGGACAGGAAGGTGCTGACCCGGCCCAGCACATTTGGGGACCCATCAGGGAGACCCATCGGCTCCAGGATGGAGCCAGAGCTCTGCCATGAACCAGCCCCCCAGTAAATCTGTCCCAATCCACATGGGGGGCCCCAGCATGGTCCCCTGCCCCTCCACCTTGGCCTCAGTGTCTGGAAGGTTCCGCAGCCAGGCCAGACCTTGTTGTGCAGCCAACACAGTGCCCCAGGAGCAAGGATGATGATGATGATGAGGGTGATGGGGGTGACCTGCCCTGGAACATAGGACCCACCTCCAGGACCCCCCACTCCCAGCAGCACCCCCAGAAGCAGCAGGGGGGGCTGAGGCTCCGCATGTCCCACGGGCACCTGCAGCACCTTGGGCATCAGCTGCTGGGACAGCTGCAGCACGGGGGATCAGCTGCTGGGACACCTGCAGCACAGTGGGCATCAGCTGCTGGGACAGCTGCAGCACCGGCGCATCAGTGGCTGGGACACCTGCAGCACGGGGGCTCCCCTCCACCAAGGGCCTCCTCTGGCCCTCCACCCTCACCTCCAGCGGCTCCTGCTCCCCACAGAGACCCCCGCTCCTTGCCCAGTGTCCCACAGGAGCAGGTGGATGGCCTGGGGGCACAGAGCCCTCATCCCTTGGGCACAGACACCCACTCGAGTGCAGCATGGCCAGGGATTGCCCACATCCATGTCTGGGGAGTGGCAGGACGCCATGGGAGGGTTTCAGTGTTCCAGGGGGCAGAGGGTGTCTAGGGGGAAGGTTCAGGGGGGCTGGGAATCTTCTGAAGGGAGTGTCCAGGAGCCCCAGGGAGCAGCAATTGGACAAATCCAATTCTGAGAGGAGGAATAGGCTGCAGGGCGATGGAGGAGGGCACCAGATGGCACCAGCCCCAGTACCTGGCCTGGGGAAGGGGAGTCCATCCTGTGGGACTCCTGAGCTCTCAGTGCCACCAGTGGGACAGTGCCAGGAAGCCCAGGCTGATCCCACCCAGCCTCCCCTGCGGTGCCCCCTGTCCTGTCCCCACTGACTCCCACCTGGTCCTGGTTCACGCTGGTGCCATGGGGCTGGAGCAAGGGCTGGCTCACCAGACACAAGAAGCAGGGTCCCCCCAAGCCCCGTGCTCACCCTCTGAACCATCTCTCCCGTGCTCCAGCTCATTCCCCTTCCATCCTGGGGCCCCACAAGTAGCAGCCAGTCCCCCTTGCCCTAGGGCTCCATCAGGGTCCTCACCCTTGTGGGGCTCGTGCCCCTGTCTCCCACCCACCCTGGCAGCCCCAGCCCGCAGGTGCAGCGCCTTTTGTCCCGCTGTGGCTCGGCACACACTGATCTGTACCATTTATTGGGGTTTTACAGAAGTCAGGGGCTTGGGGGGTCAGACCGTCACCAGGGCGGGGCAGGGGGAAGTCGGATCCCGACATTAAATTATGAGTTAAATTAATGAGCAAGAAAAACCAACAGTTTTGTCTCAGGAGAAAGTGCCCAAGTGCGGGGGTAGGCGGGGGGCCCCTCATGGGGTGGGGGTGGGCCCTGGGCAGGACCCCAGCCCCCGTGTGCAGCACA
This sequence comes from Geospiza fortis, assembly GCF_000277835.1. Lineage (NCBI taxonomy): Eukaryota > Metazoa > Chordata > Aves > Passeriformes > Thraupidae > Geospiza > Geospiza fortis. The sequence goes on along the minus strand of NW_005054720.1, from coordinate 123,886 downwards.
GGTGCCCCGTCCCGGGACACGCGTGTGCCCGCACACGGACACGCATGGACACGCGTGCACCCCGTGCCTCCACTGACCTTTGGTCCCTGCTTGGAGCCCCCTGTCCTCTCCCAGGGTTCCAGGGGACCTGTGCCTGGCCAGCGACCCCCCCTGCCACGAGCAGCAGGGCACAGCCACCCCTCACCAGCCCAGCCCAGGGTGCCACAGCCCTGGTCGTGGAAGCAGGGGGGTCTTTGGGGGTGCAGCCCCCCTGTGAATCAGGAGTGCATGAGCAGCCAGGCTGGAAACACCTGTGAATGGCCTGGAGGGGGCCGGGGTGTCCCTGGCACTGGTGGGCAGAGCAGGAGCCCCCTGGGTGCCAGGAGCAGCCCCACAGCCCCTCCCCAACACAGGGGGGCCTGGCTGTGCCGGTGCTGCCCCCACCCAGCTCCACCGTGCCACAGGGCAAGCGGCTCC
>NW_005054720.1:120925-123073 GCF_000277835.1 Geospiza fortis | reverse complement strand
ATGAGGGGGCACCCAGCCCTCTGGCAGCTCCCCACACCTGGGGGCCCCCCCCCATCCAAGACCAGGCCTGGGCTGTGGCCCCCACGAGCCCCCGGCCGCAACTGAGGTCCATGTGTGCTCCTCCATCCGGGGGGGCACAGGGGGCTCACTGCTCCTCCAGCCAGGAGGGCTTCTCAGCGCCAGGGGTCTTGAGCTTGATGTTGAACTGCTTGAGGGTCTGCTCAAGCTGCTGCTGGTTCCCAGCAAAGTACGCAGAGATGGCATTGTGGAACAGCAGCAGTTGCTTGTGCATCACTTTGATCTGGAGGGGAGGGATCATGACTGGGGGGGCCTGAGCCCACCCCAGCAGCACAGAAAAGGGGTTGGAAAGCCCTCTGAGACCCCCTGAGCCACCGCTCCCTCTCTGCACTGCCCGTTCCACCCAATTCATGTCCTTGAGCGACAAATCCAGTGTGGCTGTCAAATCCCTGCAGGGACCCCATCCCTGTGCCTCCTATCCCTGCACTTCCCCTCATCCCTGCCCCAAAAGCCCCCTCCTCATGTGCCCCATCTCTGCATGCCCCACCTCTGTCTTGCATCTCCCATTCCCGCGCCACCCATCCCTGCACCCACCTTGTTCTCCTCCAAGAATTTGAGCTTGATGGCCACGTCCGCCCGCAGCTTCTCGTACTTGTCCTTGTGGCTCTGGAACTGGCTCTGGGCGGCGTCCAGGCGGCTGACGGCGCCAGCGTCGCGCGGGCCCATGCTCAGCTCCTCCAGGTCCGTGCGGTACGCGTCATACTCCAGCCTGCACAGCATTCCCAGCGTCACTGAGCTGCCTCCAGGCCTGCCCAGGAGCCCCGAGCCCCCTAAGCCCCCTGCCCCACCTGGCTGTCTCGTACTGCTTGACTGTCATGAGCGTGTCCTCCATGGTCTTGTTGACCAGCGTGTTGATGCTGGACACAAAGAAGTTGACGGCGCCCAGCAGCGTTTCCCCGTTCTTGCACAGCAGCTTCTGTGTCTCTGCGTTGTACCCAAACTCCTCCTGGGGACACAGGGATGGGGGCGTGGTGAGTGGCCATGGATCCCATCCCTACTCCCCTCCATCAAGGGTGCTGGGGGAAAAGCCCCCTGAGACCACTGAGGCCAGCCATACCACAGCACCACCCAGCCCAGCACCAGCACAACGTCCACTCTTGTGCAGGTTGTGTTCCTGCCCTGGTGTCCAAGTGTGACTCCCCAGGTCCTGACCCCCATAACCCCAGGGTCAAGCCCCAGCTACCCCTGCCCACCCCCAGCCCTGGTGCCCAGGTGTCCCTGCCCTCACTGCAGTGTCCCTCCAGCCCTGGCACACCTGGAGCTCGGGGGATTTCTGGCTGAGGTCGGCAAAGGCGTCACCCAGGGCGTGCTGGGTCTGCACGAGGCTGTAGAGGTGGGCCGTGAGTGCCCGTGCCAGGTGCAGGATGCTCTCGTACTTGCGCTTGGTCTCCCGCAGCAGCTCGATCTGGGTCTCCAGCTCCAGGTCCACCGTGCGGGAGCCCCGGCCGAAGCGCTCTGACAGCAGCTGCTTGGTGCACTGCAGCAGGGGGAGCACGTGTGAGTCCCCCAACCCCTCTGAGAGCAGCTGCTTGTGGGAGGGGGCAAGAAGGCCCACCGGTGTCCCCTCACCCCTCACCTTGTAGGTGTTGATGCCCCACTTCTTGACAATGTCAAACTTCTCAACAGCAATGCCTCGCACGACCTCCTCTCCACCGGCTGGGGGTCCGGGGGGTGGTGGGTGCAGCCCGGGGCCTGGCACAGGGACAGGAACCTGGCACCAGCTCCAGGAGGGCAGCAGCCATGGGCACCGTGCAGCCCCAGCCTCCAGAGCCCTTGTCCTGGAGCTGCTGTTTCCACAGCAGCATGCCCAGCTCTGGGCCCATGCCCAGCATTGGTTCACAGGCATCGTGGTGAGGACCCTGTTCCTGCCAGCCCCCCTGGCTGTCCCACACAGGGGCACAGAGCCCAGCCCAGCCATTCTGCTTGCACCAGGCCCTGCCCCATCCTCACCAGGCTGGACACAGGGGGAACACTGCCCAGCAGCACTGGGAGCACCTCAGATGGGCTCAGGGGCTGAGTGGGCCCCCCTGGCCAGGAGCCACCTGTGAGCCCCTGGGCCCCACTGTCCTC
>NW_005054720.1:119352-120670 GCF_000277835.1 Geospiza fortis | reverse complement strand
AGCAGGGGGGGCACAGGGCACGGGACAGGGGGGTAGCCAGGACAGAGGGGACGGGGGGCAGGGGACAGGGACGAGTGCGCGGGTGGGCGGCAGCGGGAGAGCGACGACAGCGGGTGAGCCTCGGAACCCAGAGACACGGCTACAGCCACACAGACGGAACCCTCAGCCCAGGAGCCTCCCCTCTGCCCCCGGGCAGGAATCCCTGACCCCAAGGGCTGGGCAGGCCCGGTGTCACCAGGACACAGAGACACAGGGACACTGGGCCAGCAGCGGCAGTGCTCCAGGGAAGCACACACACGTGCACTCGCCCTCTCTGCCCACACGGACCCACCTCAAGCCCTGGGGGACCCTCAAGGAGAGGTCTGCATGGAACAAGGACAGTGGTACCAGGTCTCCCAGGGTGCAGAGGCCAGCTGGCTCCGCCGGGACAGCAAGAAGGGGTCAGTGGGGTGTGGGCTCGAGGCCCCTGCCTGCCCCCTCATCCCCAGCACACTCCAGAGCTCCTGCTGCACAGGGACCAGGACAGACCTGGAATCCTCCAGCACAGCAGGGACTCAGAATCCCACACATATGTCCTGACCAAGGGGATGGAACTTCCTAGCAGAGACCCCACCCTGTGACAGGGGAGCAACCCAGTCCAGGGAGAGCAGAGCTGGGGAAGCAGCCCCTGCTCTGCCTCAGTACACAGCCCCACGCACTGCCCCTGCACAGAACCCGAGTCCCCCAGGAGACACCCTGACACGGCCCTGTGCCATGAGTCAGGGGCACTGAGGGGAGCTGAGCCCACGATGGCCCCACTCCCTCCCAAGGCAGCCCCAGTACCTTTGATGGTGCCCGTGGGGATGATGCCCTCGGCTGTGCCCCCGTAGCCACCTGACACGATGCTGGTCTCGTTCAGGTTGGGTCCCGACACCATCACCTGCTGCAGGTCCTGGGGACACAGGACACAGGGGCTGAGATGCAGCGACAGCACAGCCCTGGTACAGCCCCAAACACCCCCGGGCTGCCCCAGCCCCGGACCTGCTCCAGGCCATCGTCCTCAGGCAGGCTGCTGGTGTCCCCGTTGCTGCTGATGGGGATCTCCATGGTGGCTGCCTTGCTCAGGATCCCGTCCGACATCCTCAGGGCCTGCAGGGACACAGACGTGGTGCTGGGGCCAGGATCCCCGCCCGGCCGGGGCACCGGCAGCACTCGCGGGGCCGTGCTGGGACAGCAGGAGGGTACAGCGCGGGGAGGGGCCCGCATGAGCAGCTGAGCAGCCGCTGCCCCTGCGCAGGGCCTCCTGCAGCCGCTGCCCCGCCCGGCCCGCCGCCCCCCC
>NW_005054720.1:117245-117749 GCF_000277835.1 Geospiza fortis | reverse complement strand
GCACCAGGGATGGGGGGCACAGGAACAGGGGGAAGGCCCCCGTAGCCCTCCTGATTGTGGATTTCTGGGCAGTGGACTGTGAGTACCAATAAAACATCTTCACAGTAATGGCCCCTGGGGAGGGCACCAGAACCTGGCCCCTGTTCTCTCTTGAGGGGAGCCCATGGCATAACTGGGAATGCAGGTCATTGCACCTAAATGTGAGATGAACATTTCCCCGCAGGAGCCCCGTGCTCACCGTGGGACCCTGAACATTCTCACTACACCGGGCTGGTGCAGAGTGGGCACTCAGGGCAGTGTGAGGGGGGACGGGGGGTAGATGTCAGGTGCTGCCGGCCTGTGCCCACGAGCTCAGGGCACGTGTGTGCCTGGTCCCTGGGACAGCCTGGCCTAAGTGTGTGGTCTCTGGGACAGCCTGGCTTCTTCTCTCCCCGCTGCAGCCCCTGGGCAGAGGGCATCAGCTGCGGGCCCAGGACAGGGTTGGGGGGGGGAAGCAGTAGCCCC
>NW_005054720.1:112960-117071 GCF_000277835.1 Geospiza fortis | reverse complement strand
CTTGGTGTTGGAGGCGCGGATGCGCCACACCACGCCCCCAGAGCCGCCGCTCTCCAGCGCCACCAGGTTCCGCACAAACTCCCCCGTCTTCAGGTCCCACAGCTTCACCGTGCCGTCGTCCGAGCTGGTCACCACGAACTTGGAGCTGAACTGCAGGCAGGTGACGGCACTCTGGTGCTTGCTGGGACCTAGGGGGAGGCACCCGTGAGCGTCACAGCCGCTGCTGTGTGACACGGCACCTCAGAGCCGCCAAGCCCTGGCTCCTCAGGGACATGCACCACTGTGCCCAGACACGGCTGTCAGCTTACAGCCAGCCCAGCCCCAAGGGAGAGAACTGCCCCTTCCCAGCCCCGCTGCCCCCCGAGGGTGAGCATCCCCTCTCACCCTGCAGCGTCTGCAGGCACTGCCCCGTCTTGATGTCCCAGATCTTGACGGTGGAGTCGGCGTTGCCGGACACGAGGATGTTGTCACGCAGCTCCATCCCGCTGGTGAGGGACTGGTGCCCCATGAGTGTGTGCAGGCAGTTCCCACTCTCCACATCCCACACGCGGATTGAGGTGTCCAGGGACCCGCTCACGATGTGTGTCCCATCAAACTGCAGAGAGAAGGGGTCCAGCTCAGTACCGAGGACAGGAGTGTCCCTGGTTTGGGGTGCAAACCACAGCTCTGGACCCCCTGGTGTGGGACACAGCACCCCCAGGTCCAGCAGCACCACCAGAGAGCCCAGTTCTGCAGATGAGACAGGCTCACACAGCTCTTGCCTTTTTGGACTGTAGAAATGCTCCAGGGAAGGGGCATGGAGGCGTGTTTGTGTCCACAGCATGTGTGTGTGGGAAGTGGGGTCAGGGGGGCAGAGACTGTCCCCACAGGACACAAAGATGGCCCACGTGTCCTTGCAGGGCAGAAAGATCACCTTCAGGGCACACATGGCCCTGCAAAGCTCACAGGGCCTTGAATGACACAGGCACAGCCTATTGGTCCCTGCAGCACATGTGGGACCTCTGGCACAGCTTGTGCCCATGACTGGAAGGCAGGGGAGCGATAGGGCAAGCCAGCAGGAAGGCAGGTTGTACCTGTGAGGTTGTACCTGAGGGAGCAGGGAGGGCAGGTTGCACCTGCAGGGTTGTACCTGAGGGAGCAGGGCCGGCAGGCTGTACCTGCAGGGTTGTACCTGAGGGAGCAGGGAGGGCAGGGCAGCTGGAGGGGGGAAGCAGCAGGAGGGGATGCACACAGGGCTGTACCTGCAGCGAGTAGACACGGTTGGTGTGCCCCTGCAGTGTGTGGGTGCAGCTCTCGCTCTCAGGGTCCCACACCTTGACCGTGTAGTCATAGGCACCGCTGACCACCTTGTTGCCGTCGTACTGGACGCAGCGCACGGCCGCCACGTGGCCCATGAGCACGTGCAGGCACTGCCCCGTCTCGATGTCCCACAGCCGCAGCGTGGCATCCCGGGAGCCGCTCACCACCCTGCAGGCGAGGGGACACCTGGGGCCCAGCTGCCAGGGCAGCCTGGGCTGAGCAGCCCCAGCCCCGTGGCTGTCCCCCCTGGCCCAGCACGCAGCCCCAGCTGTACCTGTTGCCGTGCAGGTGCATGCAGCGCACGGTGGAGGTGTGCCCGTACAGGGTGTGCACGCACTCGCCGCTGTCCGCGTTCCACACCTTCAGCGTGCGGTCCGTGGAGCCACTGATGACAATGCTGTCCCTCATCTGGGAGGACCAAACCCCCCCAGTGTGGCCCACCAGCGTCTGCACACACTGTGGGGAACAGGACACGAGGGACAGGTGAGCCTCTCACACCTCCCCGCCCCTGAAACAGCACAGAAGAGCACCACAATTCCATGGCCTTGTCCTAAGGGGCCCAACCTGACCCCAGGAGCCAGGGTGTAACCCCACCTGTGCCCAGCACAGGGAGATGGTCCCTGCCCCAAAGCCCTGCGGCACTGTGACAATGCTACACTCACTTCCCTGGTGAGTGACACTCACCTCCCCTGTGACAGCTGACCACACTTTGAGCGTGTTGTCATCAGAGCCGCTTACTATGCGATTCCCACAGAACTGGAGGCAGGTGATCACATGGTCATCGTGGCCCTTCAGTACCTGTGGGAGTACAGGAGTGTGTGGGGGGCAGTGTGGCCCCCCCAGCCAGCAGGACCCCCCAACACAGTGAGCAGTGGGAAGGCAGCAGGAGCTGCGGGGAGGAAAGGCAGACAGGTCTCCAAATCACCTGTACCCCCTGATGCTTCTGCAGGCAGCAGAGCTGGGGTGTGTGCTGTGTCTGGCAGCTGCTGCAGGGGCAGGGGTTACAGAAGAAGTGGGTTACAGGGAGTGGGGGGCTCAGGAACCCAGCAGCAAGAGAAGGGGTGGTGGGGACTCTGCCCAGGGGCAGGAGGGGCCCCCAGGGAGAGATCACCAGGGTCCTGGGACCCTGCACAGAACACAGTTGAGCCCTGTGATGCTGCACCTTCTCTGGGTGCTGGGGCTGGCTGCAGCCCTGCATGGGGCCTTGGACAGGGGCAAAGGAAGGGACCCCTTTCTCCAGGCCCAGGGGACCTAATTTCTGCTGCCCCCACTGCTCTGAGCAAGCCTGATCTGATCCCCATGGCACATCCTGTACCAGCTTCCCCATACCAGTGACCTGGGCTCTGTCCCCAGAGGGACCCCCACCAGTCCCTCAGCTCTCCAGGGTCTGCCCCTGGCAGGGGCACTCCCAGACCCACCTTGGGGACCACAGCTCCCTGGAGCTGTCCCCAGGGACAGCCAGACCCACCTTGGGGGGCCGCAGCTCCCCGCTGCGCCAGTTCATGTCGATGCGGTGCTGGCGCAGGAAGGCGAATTTCCAGGGGCTGTACATGAACCCGGGGCTGAGCAGGCGCCGCTTCCGCAGGTGTAGGGGCTCCTCGATCCCTGCAGGGGACAACACGGCACTGCCTCACTTGGCTCAAGCCAGGGGTGGCCCCCAGCCCTCACCCGGGAGGACCCTCACCCTCCTCACGGCACTTCTCCCTCCAGAGCAGATTGTCCTCGGCCAGCACCCTCCAGTAGCGGCACGTCTGGGCAGCACGGAGCAGGTCCCGTGGCTCCAGGAAAGACAGGACGTACAGGGCCAGCTGTGGGGGATAAAGGTCCCAGAGGGGTCACCAGGGGGCTCAGGCCAGGCCAGGCCCTGGTCCCCAAGCTTCACTCACCTCCTTGGGCAGCAGGGAGATGAAGTCTCGCTGGAACTGGGGCTCGATGACCTGCATCATGTACTTGATCTGCGCCGGCTCGCAGCGGTCAATGAGCTCATCCAGGGCCAGCAGCTTCTCAGGGCCGCTCCAGCGCTGCAGGGAGACCCCCCATGACCCTGGCTCTGTGTCCCCAGCTAGCCCAGCCACAGCCCTGGAAGCCAGGCCTCTTGTCCCAGGCCAGGAGCCTGAGGCAGCTGGGAGTTTGGCGGGTCACAGGTGCTGTGTGACAGGTGACACCATGCCTGGCCAGGGCTGAAACCTTCTCTATGTTCCCTTACACAAACAAAACCACCCAAAATCCACTGTGGGCCCAACCCCTGCCCATAGTGGGGATCCCTTAGGGTTGGCTCCCTCCCATCATACCCAGGCTGCTGGAGACACCAGGTGACCATACCTGGAAGGTGCGGAGCCAGTCCTGTAGCTCAGGTGGGGGAGCCACCGGGGGGATGTGCCGGCGCCGGGCCTGCCCCACCTTGGCATTGCGCAGGTCCCCAAAAGTGGTCGTGGGGCTGGGTGTACAGGGACCCAGTGTCCTGGGAGAAACACCGGGCACAGGTGAGGCCAGGGCACAGCTGGCACATGCCAGCATTGCTCCGGGCCATGGTGCTCCAGAGGCTCTTGGAACTGGCTCCTGCCAGTGGGAGCTCCACCCCACTGACCCCATGCAGCCCAGCCTGCTCAACAGACAGGCAACTGGTCAGGGCTGGATCTCCCTGGGCCAACCCCTGCTCAACCTAAGTGGTTCCACCATCCTCCTGGGGAGGGCAGCAGGAGCCATGTGCTGCCCCAGCACACAGGACCCCCTTCACCAGCTGCACTCAGAGCCCCCCTACCCCCTCACCTGCCATAGTCAGAGCCCTTGCACAGCTTCTTCCCGGGGGACA
>NW_005054720.1:111260-112234 GCF_000277835.1 Geospiza fortis | reverse complement strand
CCGCCAGTCTCCTGCTAGAGACCAGGAGCGGGGCAGGGGCTGGGAGTGCTTCTGGATGGCTGCCAGTGAGAACCACGGCCCTGCAGCACAGGGGCTCCACCCAACAGCACTGTGGGGGCTGCAGGGCAACCACAACCACGAGCTCCTCCACAACCCTCTAGTGCAGCCCCGGTGCTTGCCATAAGCTTCTTCCCCTGAGCCCCCCCAGAGCCAGACCTCCTCTCTCGTCCTTGCCCCTGGCAGCAGGAACCCTTCTGCACCCACCTGTGCCACAGGGGCCCTGCGGTCCTCGCTGTCCCCCAGGGGAGCGGGGCTGGCCCGTGGGGGCCCCTCGGGGCCGGGGCAGCGCCGGCACGTCATGCGCTGGCTGTTGAGCTCCAGGATGCGTGTGGTAATGCCCTTGACGTGCAGCAGGTCATCCAGGCAAGTGAAGCCCTTCAGCTCCTGCGTGGAGGGAAGTCAGCCCTGCCCAGAACAGAATCCCTCCTGCTCCCAGAGCCCCCTGCCCCAGCGGCCCCGCAGGGAAGGGTCACAGCGCTGTGGAAGGGGGGCAGCAGCCCAAAGCTGCCAGCTGAGGCAGGAGCACTGTGCCCCCAGATGAGCAGGATGGGGAGCAGGGCTGCAGCTTCAGGGCAGGGGAACAGCTGGACACGTGAAGATGCACAGACACGAGGCACCCACGGTCCCGCGGGACCCGGGCACTGCCCAGCCCCGACCTGGGATCAGCTGCCTCCATCGCCCTTCATGGCTCCCGGAGCGCCCGCCAGGGGAGGAACCCGGCGGGCCGGGCTGTCCTGGGGCAGGGCTCGACAGACAACCGGAACAGCTCGGGAAGGGCCCGACTGGCCCTTCTGAGCCGGCAGGGCTCGTCTGACGGTGCTGCTGCTGCTCCCCACAAAGGGCTGCAGTAACAGCACCGCCCGGGACAGGCCCTGCTCCAGACCACCCTCCCGTTGGATCGCCGGGTTGTGCCC
>NW_005054720.1:109084-110363 GCF_000277835.1 Geospiza fortis | reverse complement strand
CGGGAGCGGGGCCGGGCCGGGCCGGGCCCGTCTTGGTGAACTCCAACACGTAGAAATAGGAGCTGGAGAGGTCCTGGGGGGGGCGGGGACACCCGGCTCTGTTACCAGCAGCCCGGAGCCCCCATCATCACCATAGCTCCTGAGCTCCCAGCCCCTCCAGCACCACTCAGTGCTGCCTCAGAGAACCCCGGGTGCCCCCTGCCTCCTTCCAGACCCCCACTGTGCCCAGACCCTGGCTCCAAAGCCCTTGTGCGGCCTAAGTACCCCTGCCCCCAGCACACTCCTCTAAACGCCCAACACACCCATCACTAACCCCACACCACAATTCCTCCAGGCCCTGCACTGCAATCCCAGTGCGCTCCAGGCTCCCCTCATCCCCTCCCCAGCCCTAGCACCCCTCCCAGCCTGCATCCCAAACTGCCACAGCGTGCCCCCATGGTCCCCAGGACCTCCAAACCTTCCCCCAGGACTCCACCCCTGTGTGTACGCATCCCTCCGTTCTCCCATCTGCAGACCCCCATGCACCAATCCCTTCCACCTCCATCTACTTTCACCAACCCCTGGTCTGCTCCACACCCGGCTGGGCCTCAGGATACCCCCTCCGTGGTTCCTGGTGCTCCCAGCGCGCAGCCCTAGGCACACACCTTGGAGACAGTCTTGAAGCCGAGCTGCGTCATGGCCCTCAGGAAGGCACGGGTGTCCTCGAAGCGGCTGGCCACCTCGGCCACCAGCAGGGTCCCCCTGCGGTCACTTGAGCTCTGAGCAGGGTGCCCAGGCACCCCCAGGACGCTGCTCAGCAGCCCTGCCCCAATCCCCCACTGCCTCAGGAGCTCTGCCTACCCGAGCTTGAGCACACGGTTGGCCTCTCCCAGGATCTCCTGCAGGTTGGTGCCCATCAGCGCCAGGCAGAACACGGCCACATCCACCGCCTCAGCCGCCAGCGGCACCTGCCCACGCCGGGACAGCCCCGGAGGAGGAGGAGGATGACTTGGCCTGGAAGCCGCTCTGCACACCCCCAGGAGCAGGAGGAGGAGGATGGCGATGTTGATGGGGCAGGGACTCGCCCCCAGACCGCCCAGCCTTGTGGATTCAGCCGTGCCCAAGGCACACGCCCAGCTTTCGAGCAGACACACCCGTGCTTCCCCCGCCCCGCGCGGGACCCTCGGGGTCACGGTCCCACCTGCCCGCCCTCGCTGCCCCGGGGCTTCCCCGTACCTTGGCCATGTCACAGACGGTGACCCGCGGGCTCAGCGGCACCAGGTCGAAGCAGTGCACCTGG
>NW_005054720.1:101971-107533 GCF_000277835.1 Geospiza fortis | reverse complement strand
ATCGGGGAGCAGGGGCGGGGTGAGGGGTACACGGGAGAGTTGGGGGTGCAGGGGAGAGTTGGGGGTGCAGGAAGGGATCTGGTACAGGACTGGGGGTACACGGGAGTGTTGGTGCAGGGGAGGGTTGGGGTACAGGGAAGAGTTGGGGGCTAAAGGGGAGAGTTGGGGGTACAGGGAAGGGAACTGGGGTACAGGACTGGAGATACAGGGGAGAGTTGGGGGTACACGGGAGGGTTGAGGATACAGGGGAGAGTTGGGGTTGCATGAGGGGTTCGGGGTATAGGGAAGGGATCAGGGTGCAGGGAAGGATTGGGGTACAGGGAAGGGATCGGGGTGCAGGGGAGGCACTGATGTGGCCGCAGGGCAGAGCGGGGCCCTAGCAGCTGGTTCGGGGTGACACGGGAGGACTGTGTCTCCACATCCCGTACCCTGCCCCGGTGCTGAGCAGGCCGAGGCGGGCATTGGCCATCCGGGCAGGGCTGCGGGACTGGGTAGGGGCCGGTGGGTGACAGGAGGGCACAGGCCCGGGGGAGCAGGGGACAGGGTGGGGCCAGCATGGGGTGTCATCACTGCGGGGTGAGGTCCCACACGGCCGGGACTAGTGTGGCATGTCCTGGGGACCCCTTTTCATGAGGTGCCCCCAAATGGGTGGGGGATAAATCTCGTCCAGGAGTGTGAGTGTTCTGGCGCTGGGACAGGGCCAATGCTGCTGTGGGTGTGCTGGGGCCGTTCTGGGGTGTACGAGACCCTGGCAAAAACCCAGAGTTCTGCGTCCCCCTCTCTGGAGCTGCCTGGGCCAAGGCGTGCAGGCAGGGTCCTGGGGGACAGCTGGTGGGGGTCCCGCTGTGTCTGGGTGGGCATCAGGTCCAGGGGGATCCTCCAGCAGCAGGTTTGGGCCCCAGTGGGTGCATGTCGGGATGTCATATTCAATCTGACTGTCCCCACGCTGTGAGACTCACTGCATGTCCCTGCTCAGCATCACACACTGCAGCAGTGGGTCCCACGCTCGCAGCCGGGGGCTCAGGGGGACACGGGGAGCAGGAGGGAGCTCAGTGCCTGGCTCTGAGCTGGGGTGTCCATGGATCCTCCATGTCCATGGGGTCCTCCATGCACGAGGCTTTGGGGTCTCTCCTTCTGAGCATGGCCTGTGCCAGGCCCAGCCAAGTGGGTCAGGAGGGTCATGGGGCTGCAGGGTCCCATGCCAGGGATGCTGAGCTCCCCCAGCTCCATTCCCTCACCAGATCTGTGGGGTCCTATCTTGAGAGTGCTGAGCTCCCCAGCCCCAGTCCCCCAGAGCTGTGGGCACGGGGGCCGGCTGTGCCTGCTGATAAGCCCGGGGGTGCCAGCCTGGCTTCCTGTGGGCGGCCACGGCCCCGCTGGAGGCACCCGGGACGTTCCCCTTGGGCTGCGGGTCCGGCTCCAGCCCCGACCTCAGCCTGCTGCGGCTTCCTGGAGAGCTGCAGGGACAGGGGCGGGCAGGAGGGCCCAGGGACGGGCAGGGGGCTCCTGTACTTGCTGTTCCAGGGCCCTCCCTGCCGAGGGGGATCGGGGTCTGTCCCCATGTCCTCACCCACGTCCCCCCGCAGCTGCCATGGACGACATCTTCACGCAGTGCCGGGAGGGCAACGCGGTGGCCGTGCGTCTGTGGCTGGACAACACTGAGAACGACCTCAACCAGGGGTGAGCGCGGTGTGCAGGGCTGGGGGCTCTGCTGGGCGCTGGTTTCCGCTGTCTCCGTGGAAAGGCAGGGGCAGATGGCAGGACGCAGCTCCTCCCCGCTGGAGGAAGTTACCGCATTGCTGAGGCACGAGGCCAAACATCCTCTGGCCACTTCCTCACGGCCACAGCCGGGGATCAGCTGGGCTGGGGCTGCCTCCCCTGTCCCCGTGGCGGCGGCTGTGTCCCCTGACCTTGTCCTCGTGTCCCTGTCCCCTCTCTGGGGAGCACCGTGGCAGATGTGTGGGCACACGGCTGGGACTGCTGGGCTGGGGGTTGTGGGGGCCACTCTGTGCCCAGGGCTCTGCTCCCCACAGCCCGTTTGAGGGGTCTCGCAGGACCGTGGGGTCCAGTGCTGTGTTCACAGCCATTCAGGAGCACGTTTGGGCCAGGCTTGGGGCTCGGAGCATCTGCCTGCAGTGTGTGAGCTGGCGCAGCGTGACCCCGCACCGTGACCCCAGCCAGGCCATGGCCCTGGCATTCCGGACACGCTCCAGACAAATGGCCTCCCTTGCTCATGCTCCCTGCCCCTCCTGGGGGTCCCAGGCACATGGAGCTCTCCCAGACCCACAGAAGGTGCCCAAGGAACTGTTCAGTGCTGAGCAGCCCCTGCCTGCAGGGCCATGGTGGGGACAAATGGGGTCTGCTGTGCCAGGGGGCTGGAGGGGGGCTGGTACTGGGGGGAGTCTGGGCTGGAGGGGAGCCGGGGCTGCAGCAGCCCCTCTGCCAGTTCCTGATCTCCATTTAAGGCCTGGCTGCCACCTCCTCCCTTACTTGGTCATGGAGTGGGGGGATGGGGACAGGATCCAGCTGTGATTCAGCCTTGGAGGAGACAGGATTTGGCCTGGGCTGGTGGGGCCCTGGTGGGGATGGGAGTGGGATGGATGTTCAGCCCGGTCCCTTGGCCCCTGCCGCTGGTGTTATGAGAATGATGCCAGCGATGCCTGGGCCAGGGGGCTACAGCTGAGCAGAGCCCCCGCCACCCTGCAGGGACGACCATGGGTTCAGCCCCCTGCACTGGGCCTGCCGCGAGGGCCGCTCCAACGTGGTGGACATGCTCATCATGCGCGGGGCCCGCATCAACGTCATGAACCGCGGCGATGACACCCCGCTGCACCTGGCCGCCAGCCACGGCCACCGCGACATCGTGCAGAAGGTACCTGGCCCCCGTGCCAGCACCTGCCCTAACCCACCCCTGAGCGGCCCTCCACACTACCCTCGTGGGACTCGCTCCCCTGGTCACTGTCAGGAACTCCTGGCATCCCCCCAGCACCCCTGAGCTCCCCACTCCTCACAAATCCTCCAAATCCCTCTGAGCCCCACGTCAGTTCAGCCCTCTCCCTACAGCTCCCAGTGTGCTGCCCCTGCATCCCCCAAGGAGGATGAGGGCTGTCCTGGGCTCATGGGGATGTTGCCCGGGCTCACAGGGACAGTCCTGGGCTCACAGGGGCTGTCCCGTGTCCCCAGCTGATGCAGTTCAAGGCAGACATCAATGCAGTGAATGAGCACGGCAACACGCCGCTGCACTATGCCTGCTTCTGGGGACATGAGCAGGTGGCTGAGGTGAGTGGGAGCAGGGCAGGAGTGAGGGCAGAGTGGGAGGGGGACTGAGGGGAGTTCACAAACCACAGTCCTTGCTCCCTGCTCCCACAGGACCTGGTGGGCAGTGGGGCCCTGGTCAGCATTGCTAACAAATATGGTGAGACCCCCACAGACAAGGCCAAGACGCCACTGCGAGAGATCCTGAAAGGTACGAGGGTCCCTCAGGACCCCACAAGTGACACAGCCTCCAGCCAACCACAGCAGGCTTGGGGTGCCATCCTCCTCCTCCCTCTGCAGAGCGTGCTGAGAAGCTGGGCCAGAGCCTCACCAAGATCCCCTACAAGGACACGTTCTGGAAGGGCACAACCCGCACCCGGCCCAGTAAGCACTGGGGGTCCCTTGGGGGGTGCCATGGGTGCCCTGTGCCCTGCTGGCACTGCCTTCTGGATCCAGAAGTCATAGGCATCATCCCTCCTCCACTGCAGGGAACGGGACCTTGAACAAACTCGCCGGGATTGACTTTAAACAGCTGAGCCTGAGCCACAAACTGAACGAGAACCAGTCGGGAGAGGTGGGTCCCTCTCACCCCCAGGTGGGCGCTGTGCCTGTGCAGTCCCCCGTGTCCTGGCCCTGCTGGGCACAGCCGTACTGCAGTCCCATGGCCAGGTGCAGGGAGGGAGCTCCTCCCCAGCTCAAGGGGCTTCCTTCTCATTGTAGACCCTTGGTCCCATGGGCTCCAGAGCCCCACGCAGGGGCCTGGGGATACTGTGGCCTCTGCACCCCTTTCACAGTGCCTGTGTCTGCTCCTCCCCCAGCTGTGGAAGGGGCGCTGGCAGGGCAATGACATCGTAATCAAAATGCTGAGGATCCGGGACTGGACGACACGAAAGAGCCGGGACTTCAACGAGGAGTACCCAAAACTGCGGTGAGCGCTGCACGTGCCTGGGGCCACCCTGGCTGTGATGTGCCCAGGATCCCCACCTGCGCTTGGCCAGGGCACCTTCTCAGGGCCAGCAGCAGCTCTCAGAGCATGGGGCAGGCAGGAGCCTCCTAGGAGCTCTGTGGGGCCAGGAACGCTCCAGGGTAGTGGCCAAGGGCTGGGAGGCCCTGGAGGATGGCAAAGGGCAATGAGGGGGTACAGGCAGCTCCTTCCTGTTCTTAGGGCTGTCACTTCTCTTGCAGGATCTTTTCCCACCCCAATGTGCTGCCGGTGCTGGGTGCCTGCCAGGCCCCTCCAGCTCCCCACCCCATTGTCATCAGCCACTGGATGCCCTACGGCTCCCTGTACAACGTCCTGCACGAGGGAACCAGTGAGTGCTGGGGGATGGTGTGTTTGGGGGCAGCCTCTCCAGCCCTGGCGGGGCTTCGGGTGGGTTGACCCCATCTCCCCCGTTCCCAGATTTTGTGGTGGACCAGATGCAGGCGGTGAAGTTTGCCTTCGACATTGCACGGGGCATGGCCTTCCTGCACACGCTGGAGCCCCTCATCCCACGGCACCACCTCAACAGCCGCAGCGTCATGGTGAGCGAGCGCCTCGCCCACGTGGGGGGCTCTCGGGGCAGGGGGGGCTCTTGCTGACCGCCCGCTGCTGTCCCCAGATCGATGAGGACATGACGGCACGAATCAGCATGGCCGACGTCAAGTTCTCCTTCCAGTGCCCAGGGCGGATGTATGCCCCGGCCTGGGTGGCCCCCAGCCCCACTCAGCCCCCAGCCATCCCCCAGCCCTGCAGAAGAAGCCAGAGGAGATCAACCGGCGCTCGGCTGACATGTGGAGCTTCGCGGTGCTGCTGTGGGAGCTGGTGACACGTGAGGTGCCCTTCGCTGACCTGTCCAACATGGAGATCGGTATGAAGGTGAGGGGGTGGAGGGGCAGCAAAGGAACTCATTTGGGTCAGAGTTATGGGAGAAGTTCTGCCCATTGAGGGTGGTGAGGCCCTGGCACAGGTTGCCCGGAGAACTCTGGCTGCTCCATCCCTGGAAGTGTTTAGGCCAGGTTGGAGGGGGTGTGGAAGCACCTGGGCAGGTGGAAGGTGTCCCTGCCTGTGGGGGCAGGGTCCCAGTCCTGACTGGCTCCTCTTCTTGCCTGCAGGTAGCACTGGAGGGGCTGCTTCCCTCCATCCCCCCTGGCATCTCCCCCCACATCTGCAAACTGATGAAGATCTGCATGAACGAGGACCCGGCCAAGCGCCCCAAGTTCGACATGATCGTGCCCATCCTGGAGAAGATGCAGGAGAAGTAGAGAGGAGGCGCCTCCCCCCTCCAGTGCTGCCTTGCGCCCCCCGCCACCCCCAAGGGCCTTTAG
>NW_005054720.1:99925-101116 GCF_000277835.1 Geospiza fortis | reverse complement strand
TGGGGCTCACAGGGGAGGTCTAGGACTGAGGGTGGGGTTGGATTGATGTAGCGCTGCCTTGCAGCCCACAGGGCACGAATCACCACGCACAGCAATGCTCTGGTGCCCAGCACAGGTATGGTAGATGGGCACAGGGCCCCTCGGGAGGTGCCTGCTGCAGGAGGGGTGGGCTCAGGGTCCCGTCCCTGGCTCCGCTTGCAGTGCTGCCTGTGCAGCCCCCAGGGCATTCCCTTGGGAGGCAAGGGGCAGTTTAGGGAAGGAGGAAGAGTGCAGGGTAGTTCCTGTCCCCACACCCCACTCTGCTCCAGCACGGTCAGAAGCACCGAGCCCCCTGTGATGGGCAGAGGGGGGTGAGCATGTGGAGGACCAGGGCCAGCATTAATGGGCGCAGGCACAGGAGCAAGGCTGCCTTCCCACCAAACCCTGCAAGGTGTTTAATGGCACCGACACGACCCCTGCACACTGCCCAAGCTCCCATGCTCTACGTGAAGTAGTGTGGCTTCTTCACGTTGATGCCGTACTCGGCCAGCGCCGGCGTCAGGTCCTCCATGGTCAGCGTGTACTTCTTGTCCTGGGGACACGGGGCAGGGGTCACAGCAGGGACAGCCGGGGCTATGGGACCCCCAGGGCACATGGACAGGCATGTCCCGCTCCCAGAGGAGCTGCTGGGCAGCACTGGGGCATTCCCAGCTCCCCACATCCTGTTGCTCTGTGCCCTCAGACATCCCCAGACACCTGGGCCAAATCCCATTGGCCTTGCAGAGCCCCTGAACCCGATATGGCACTAGGAGGGTCCCCAGGACCCCTCACTCCAGCTCCTCCCCAAGCCCAGAGCTGCAGCCACTGCTGGGGTGGGGGGCACCAAAGTGTGCCCACAAGCTCCGTGTGCCCCCCTCGTGTCCCCGCCAGCCCCTGCCCACCTGCAGGGACCCACCATGAGCCCGGCAGGTTCTGGGATTCCTGCAGCCCGTGTTCCTGCCCTGGGTGGCTGCAGGCTCAGCCCCATGCCCAGGAGGGCTCCCCGCCTCCTCCGGTGCCCTCACCTTGCTCTTGCTGCGGGAGCTGCCCGAGGCCGTGCCCTTCATCTTGCAGTGCTGCAGCGCGTCGTTGGCGATGTCTGAGATGAACTTCTGTGCCGCCAGCGAGATCAGGCGGATTCTGCGGGACAGGGCCGGTGTCAGCAGGGCGGCA
>NW_005054720.1:97410-98789 GCF_000277835.1 Geospiza fortis | reverse complement strand
AGACCAGCCTCAGCGCGGGGGCTCGGGGACGCCCCCCGAGTCTCGGGACAGCAAGCTCCGGAGCACAGGAGCCCCACACAGCCCTGGGACAGGGACCCCGGGGCACAGGGACCACCCTGGACAGGGGTACCATGGGCACAGGGACCCTACCCACAGTCCCCTGGAACCAGGGACAGCCGTGCCTGCATTCCCTGAGACAGGAATCCCGGGGCGCCTCAGACACTTGACACGGGGGCTCCCACAATGCCCTCCATGGCACAGGCCGCCCCTGCCCAGGGACCCTCCAGGACACCGCTCCCACGGAAAGGTCAATGGGAACCCCAGGACACTCCTCCCATGGGAAGGCCACAGGGACTCTGTCCTGCCCCAGGCACAGCTCTGGGAGCAGGAGCCCCAGGACAGCCCCCTCAGCCCCCAGCCCAGCCCTTGGAGCACACATGGCCTTCCCAGCGCCACAGACAGGCCCACCCCAGGCCTCAGCCCCACACTTCAGGTAGAGCCCCTCCCGGCCCCACTCACATCGTAGAAGGCATCACCGAGCCCTTGTTTCTGCAGCTGGTAGAGCGCAGGGTTGAGGAAGCCGAGGGTTGGCAGCCCACGCTGCAGGCGGCGGTCGTTGATCAGTGCCACCATGCCTGCCACCACCGGCGTGGACGCCTGCGTGGGCACAACCCCTGAGCCTGGGCCGCCGCCCCATGGGCCGCGGGGGACAGGTTTCTTACCGAGGTGCCCGAGACCCAGGGCAGCGGGATGCGGTTTGTCACCACCCAGTAGTTGTCGGAGAGCGCGGCCAGGTCGGGGTAGGCACGGCCGCTGCTGTTGTAGTAGGAGCTGGGGGGCAGCTTGGAGGCTGAGCGCAGGAAACGCCCGACAGCAGCGGCCTGGGGATGGCATGGCCCGTGGGCATCCCCACTGCCCCCTGTCCCCCCCGTGGGCATCCCCAGTGCCCCCTGTCCCCAAAGCCCACTGTCCCCACAGCCCCCAGGCTGACAGCACAGGGGTCCCTACCTGGTACTCAGGCATGGGGAAGACGTTGCTGAAGCCACCCCCACTGATGTAATCCGTCACCTCCTCTGTCACCAGGAAGGGGTTCTTGAAGGACGTGCCACCCACCGTGGTGACATAGGGGCTGGGGAAACGGGGACACTGCAGGTGGGCACTCTGCTGCCTGGGCCTCAGCAGCCACCAAGAGCCCCCTCTGGTACCACAGCCTTGCCCCACAAACCCAAGCAACCCCTGGAGCTGCACAGGCTGCAGCTCTGGGGTCTGTAAGAAGCAGGTGAGGACTCCAGGTGACCTTGGAGGGCTCAGAGCCCAGCGGGCCTGGGGCTGGCCGTGCCCCCGTGGGGCTGGGGCTGGCAGTGCCGCCGCGGGGCTGG
>NW_005054720.1:93845-96850 GCF_000277835.1 Geospiza fortis | reverse complement strand
GCCCCCCCGGGCCCCCGGGGAGCCCCTCCCCAGCCCCGGCTGGTGCTCCAGCCCCAGCCCGGTCCCACCTGAGGCGAAGAGGATGGTGAGGCCACGGGCCGCCGCCTTCATGAACTCGGTGTTGACGCGCTCCATGTAGGCGTAGGACAGGCTGTCCTCGTCGTCCCCGTAGCTCACCGAGTGCACCCAGGGCACCGACGACATGTTGCTGAGCAGCAGCAGCCAGGCCAAGAAGGGCTCCTGGCTCTCGTGGCGCCCTGCAAGGACATCGGGGAAGGGACACGAGGACAGGTCCTCCGACATTAGGGATGGGGGACAGCGAGGAGCCCTGCCTCACCAGCACCAGCACCTTCCTACACAGGGCAGCCCCAGGTGCTCCTCCCTGCGGGCCATGCAGTCACAGCACACCCTGGAGCTCTGTGAGCCCCTCCTGGGGCTCCTCACATTGGCTCTGAGCTCCAGCTCAGCCCATGGGGCTCATTAGCCCAAGACAGGGGGCTGCACTCACACCCCTCTCCAGTCTCTGCCCCAGGGCTGCAGCCACATGGGCACCTGTGGACCCAGCAGGGCCTCGGCTCCTCCTCTGGCAACAGTCCCAGTAGAGTGGTGCATGTGCCACCTCCACACATTCCACCTGCCCCGGTCCCTCCCTGCCCTCCAGCCTCGCCACTGGGAGGGGAGCAGAGCCCCAGCCACCCCCACTGACTCTCAGTCACCCACATCACTGCACCTGCACCCTCCCACACCAGTAACTGTGTGAGGGAGGAGGGAAGGGCAGCACCCCACTGTCACTGTCACCATCAGGGACTGGGCCACTGTCCTGTGGCACTCACCTGCTCAGCCAGTTCCCAATCTGGGACAGGGACACTGCCCCTAGCATTGCACCCTGTTTGTGTTTGTGCAAGCTGTTTGGCAATTTGTTTTCCCAAATTCCCTCACTCTCCCTTCATCTGCTCCACTGGGAGACTTGTGGGTGGGAGCTGAGCTGCAGCAGAGCTGGAAAACCCCAGGGGAAGAGGGCTGTGCCCTCCTTCAGGTGAGCTGAGCCGGGCAGCTGCTCTGTGTGGTGCCAGCAATGAAATCCCTGCTTCAGGATACCCTGGACATTGACAGTCCCCACACAGTTCACAGTCTCTACACTCAGCAGGAGTGATGTCCCCAGGAGCTGGGAGTGCAGGGCCAGCTCTGACTTGGGGAGAACACAGGGTGCACTCTCAGCAGCTGGGAAAGCACCTGGGGCTGTCCTACAGCCAGCTGTCTGCACAGCCCTGCAGCTCTGCCCTCACCTGGGGCTGTCCTACAGCCAGCTGTCTGCACAGCCCTGCAGCTCTGCCCTCACCCCTTCGAGCACTCCCCTCTCCCGTTCCAGCCCCCTCCCTCACACCTCCCAGTGCTCCCTTCTGTGCTCTGAGCACTCCCTCCTCCCTCTGGCTGCTCTCCTTCCCCCTCCAGGTGTTCCCCCTGCCCCTCAGGCTCTTCTCCAGTACCTGGATTGCTGAAGACCCAGGTGGAGACGTTGGCACCGGTGCTCATGATGTACTCCACGTCCAGGCTGGCCTCCAGCCCGGCTTTGCCGCGGCCCTGGCGCCCCACCACCCGGTCCACCTGCGTGCGGTGGGCAAAGCCACTGCCAAAGAGCTGCATGAACTCGGCCAGGTCAGCCTGGTGGAAGTACTGCTCCAGGAACTGCGGGACACAGAGGGACAGGTTGTCTCCTCTCGAAAAAACAAGGCAACATTGTGATCCTGACACAGGAAATCACCCAGCATGGGTATGTGCTACACCAGGCACTCCCAGCAGCCACAGAGGGACACCCAGCTGTGCCACGACCCCCGGACCAGCACCAATCCCTGGGACAGCCACGGCACACAGGGCTCTGAGCGGGCAGTGGTTACCTGTGCACAGGCCTGGCTGTTGTTGGGCAGGAGCCCCACGTCCCCCCCTGTCATGTTGTATCTCTGGCGCAGGACGGCCGGTGTCACGCCCAGGTGGAACGACGCTCGTGCCGGCTGTGGCTCCTTCCTGGCCCTGCTGGCTGCCCTGCGCTCCGTGGGGAACCGGTGCAGCCCACCCACTGCAGCAGAGCAGGGCAGGACAGGAGAGGCTGTCAGGGCGCAGAGCCCCGGGAAGGCAGGACAGAGCCCTGGGGCTCCCCATCACTGCCCCACTTGGGGAAGGCCAGCAGCAGGGCTTGGAGAGCCCAGCCCTGCAGCCCCAGCCTGGGAGAAGAGCCTCTTCAGCCTTCCACGGCTGAGCCACCCCCTGCACTTCTCACTGGATCCCACGTTACAGGGATCTGCAGGAGGCTCCGCAGCCTGACCTCCCCCAGGGGGGGCGTACCAAAGTCCAGGTGCTCGGCGAGCTCTGCGGGGACACTGTAGGGCAGCGGGGACCGCACCAGGCTCTGCTGGCCCTGCACGTAGCGGTGGAACTCGGCCCCGGGGAGCAGGCGCTCAGCCGTGCTGCAACACAGGGACAGCAGTAGGACACAGGGACAGCACTAGGACACAGGGACAGACACCACAGGATGGGACAGGGCTGGGAGAGAGGGACAGCCACCATGGAGTGGGACTGCACTGGGACACAGGAACAGCCACTACAGGATGGGACAGTAGTGAGACACAGGGACAGGCACCACAGGGCCAGCAGAGTCGGTTCCAGCCCTTGGAGCTCACCTTGCAGGCAGGTAACACTCCAGAAAGTCAAGGGTGGTGACACTCCGGCAGTCCTCTACACCATGGCCCTGCAGCCACTTCAGAACTGTCATCAGCGTGGCTGGGGAAGGCTGGACCAAGTCCCTGAGCTGCTCCAGGGACAGGTACTGCCCTGGGGGGCACAGAGGGGTCAGATCCCCTCACGGGCCCCGGGGTTTAGGGCCTCAGGGATGGGGCCGTTACCGTATCGCGGGGACCGCGGGTCGGAGACGGCCTGGACCAGGCGGGCGAGGCGGGCAGCGCCGCGCTGCCGCAGGGCGAAGGTCAGCTGCACGGGCTGCCCGGGATCCA
>NW_005054720.1:87657-92646 GCF_000277835.1 Geospiza fortis | reverse complement strand
CAGTAGCAGGAGATACACAAAAGCAGGAGATAGACAAACGATAACAACCATTAACGAACATCAACTCCAGACACCACCCTCGAACAGGAAACCAAACACTAAGAACTTCAAAACTTGGGACCAATGAATCAGTGAATTTCTGTGTGTTTTGACTCTATGAAATATGTGGAAAATCTAGTAAAATTCATGTGTCATGGAATGATTTTCTCTGCACAACCCAGGACATATGTGGATGAAACGATTCTGTTGCACATCCTGGCCAGAACAAAATCCTGGCCAGAATAAAGCAATGCCTTGATTCTCTGACAGTAAAAACGTTGTTGAGAGTTTTTTGGTTTTCCTGCAGTTTCAGTGACAAGCCCAGTCACACGGCACATCCCACGGCTCCATCCAGCAGTTCCCAGCTGTTTTCCTGCTTCTGCAGAGCGGGGTCCAGGCCAGGAAGAGACAGGCAATAGGAAAACCACCTGCCCGGCCATGGCTGCCAATCCCCCGCACTGGAGCAGTGCCAGAGGTGTCTGTTCCTGCTCCCCTGTGCTGCCCTGGCCTGGCAGCCCCGGCCATCCCCTGCCCACAGACAGAGGGGGATCGGCTGCCCTGGCTGCAGCCCGGGGCTGGGGGGCTGTGTGCCCCATGTGCAGTTTGGGGATGGGCTCTAAGCGGGATGGGATTTGCAGGGGATGCTGTCTGGCTCTGTCTGGACAGCCGGGATTAAGGTGGCCGGGCAGAGCTAATCGTGTTAGGGAGCATCTGCTGCTGGCCGGTGCCGGGAGGTCAGGGAGCCTCGGCGGGCCCTGGCTGCAGCCTTGCTCCCTGGAACCTCGTGTGCAGCTCCTGCAGACGGGGTGATGAGTCCCTGCTCTGGGCAGCTGGGCTTTCCCGAGGCCAGGAGCTCCAGAGGAGCACTGGGGGCAGCCAGCATGCCCAGGAACAGCAGAGGAGCACTGGGGGCAGCCAGCATGCCCAGGAACAGCAGAGGAGCACTGGGGGCAGCCAGCATGCCCAGGAACCCCAGCAGGGAGCTGGAAGGGGTCGGGTGGGGGATGCAGGAGCAGAGGGAGGCCCAGGGACACCATCAGGGAGGAGGCGGCCCTTTCCCCCCTGCCCCAGCTGTGCTGGCCTGTGCTTACCCCTGTCAGAGCGGGGGGACAGAGTGCTCCCCTGGCCCCAGAGCTGCCAGCAGGGCTGGGCATGCCTGGGGGGCTGCAGAACAGGCTGGGGCTCTGCAGGACAGGCTGGGGCTGTGCAGAACAGGCTGAGGCTGTGCAGGACAGGATGGGGCTGTGCAGAACAGGCTGAGGCTGTGCAGGACAGGATGGGGCTGTGCAGGACTCGCTGTGGGGAGTTGGAATCTGAGAGCTGAGGACAGGGAGTAAACAGGTTGGTTTGGGGAACAACAACAAAAGGAAAGCAGGGAAGGCAGGATGGAAGTGGCTGATCACATGTAGGTGGTTGATGGTCACTACTGGGTCTGGCCACATCCAACACCTGATGGCTGCACAGCCACTCCTGGGTGTCCAGCTCTGTTTCCCGGGGTTGGGGGGCACTGTTTGTTGAGGGGAGCCCGTGTGGCATCTGGAGATCAGCAAAGAGCCCTGTGCCTGTCTGTGTCACCCAACAGGGACAAGCAGAGCCACAGCTGCTGGGCAGACTGGTGGGAGCACTGGGATCCCCAGGGCAGGTCTGTGTGTGCTGGCTGTGATGAGGGCATGCCTTGGGGAGTTTCTGTGTCCAGGTGTCCTCAGTGGGGACCCAGGAACGTGACGTTCCTGCTGGGCAGATGACGTGTCCAGGTGTGGCTGCTGCAGCCCTGGGGGCCTGCACAGCCCTGCCCACAGCTCCCATCAGAGCCTGGGTACGGGATGGGACAGGGATGCCTGTGCCATGTGGGACCAGCTGTGTGCACGTGTGGAGCCATGCCTTCCACGTGTGCCTGCATGGAAACACACCCAGCCTGGCTGCTGGACAGCCCCGGGGCCATGGTCCTGCTGCAGCTCCTCTGGCCTCTCAGGAAAAGGACTCGGCAGGACACAGCCATGGATGTGGGACCAGAGCCTGGCCAGCCCCACGTGAGCCCTGCGTGGGGCAGGACCAGTATCCCTCCACTGTCAGCCCCATGGATCGTGGTGCCAGCCTGGCAGGAGCCCACGACAGCAGGGACGGGGCTGTGTCTGTACAAATGTGTGGTTTATTAAGGCATTTTTGAGACGTTGGCACTTGGGTTCAGGCTGCACCGAGCGGCCCCTGCGCGGCCGTGGGCAGCGCTGGCACATGCAGCTCCACGAGACAAATACAAAAGGTACAAACGAGTAAAAACAGGAATTGTAGTACAATGTGTAAAAATAAATAACTGGGGGCTCAGTGACCCCAGCCCAAAGCAGGGTGCGTGTGTCTGGCCCTTCCTGTGGCGTGCAGGGTGACCCATCTGTGTCCCCATCCCAGATGTGCAGTGCAGCTGGGCTGTGTGGGCAGCCCAAGGGCATGGGGCACCCAGCATGGGACTGGGGGGCACCGGGTAGCCCTAGAGTGCCCCCACACTCCTGGGGGACACAGGACACCCCCAGAGTGTCCCTACAGGGCCTGGGGAGAACAACGTGTCCCCACAGTGCTTGTAAGCATGGCACAGAGGGGATGGGGTGCCCATCCCAAGAGCCTCTGCGGCTGTCCCTGTGCCAAGGCAGAACTGTCTACCCCTCCCAGGGCACCTCAGGCCCCTGTGGGTCCCCAGCAGAGTGGGCATGGCCCTTGGTGGGGCCCCCTTGGTGCCCACTGTTGCAGATGCCTGTCCCCTGTCACTGCCCTGTGCCCAGGACAGCACCTGGGACCAGCAGCGTGTGCCAGGACCCCATGGCACAGCAGGGATGAGAGGCTGACTGTGACACACGGAGCTGCAGCCACAGATGGTCCTTCCTGGGAAAGGGGGGACGGGCAGAAGTGATGCATTTGTCTGCTGTGACAACACCTTTGCGGCTGGGGCTGCAGCCCTGCTGCACGTGTGCTGGGTCTGGGGAATGTGTGATGGGAAGGAGCTTCCCCCGGCTCTGCTCAGGCATGGGGTGTCCCCCCGACCCCCAGACACACCTGTGAGCAGACTGGGCATTCAGGGCTCTGTGGGGCACCCATGCTGCTCCACCCTGGCTCTGGCCCCATAGCTGCGCGGGGATCACAGAGCCCAGGGCCGTGGGACACCCATGGCCGCGCAGGGATCACAGAGCCCAGGGCTGCACTCCCAGGGCTGTGATGTGGGAGCAGCTCCCGGTGAGCAGCAGGCTCAGGGAGAGCCGGGTGGGGTGGGCGTGCTGTGAGTGTGACACTGCCTGTGTGAGTGGCCGCGCACGGTGCTGGGAAGAGATGGGGACCGGCCCCGTGCCCGGGCTCACAGCATGCATGACGGGGGTGCAGAGCAGCCTCACACAGGGGCTGGGGCCAGCAGCAGGGGGTTCTGGCACCCTGACCATGCTCTGCAGCTGGCCCAGACTGTCCTGGGAGGCAGTCATGCAA
Organism: Geospiza fortis; assembly: GCF_000277835.1. Lineage (NCBI taxonomy): Eukaryota > Metazoa > Chordata > Aves > Passeriformes > Thraupidae > Geospiza > Geospiza fortis. The sequence continues at coordinate 89,145 of NW_005054720.1, read as the reverse complement.
CAGGGCCCCAGGGAAGGCCAGATGCCCAGTGTCCCCACCGTGCTGTCAGAGAACACGCTGGGAGATGTGGCTTTTTGGGGTTACCTCCTACCTGTGCTGTCAGAGAACACGCTGGGTGATGTGGCTTTTTGGGGCACACCTCCCACCTGTGCTCCTGCAGCTGCAGGCTGCCTGTCGGGCCCGAGGGTCACAGCAGTCATCCCCACTGCTGCTGAGGCTGGGCTGTCCCTGTCAGCTGCACACAGCTCTGCCAGCCCCACTGTGCTGCCTGTGCCTCGGCACTGTCCCTGCCTGCGACCCTTGCCCAGAGAGGCACTTGCTCCCAGGAATGGAATTCCCATGCTGAGCATGGCAGGCGCCTCCCTCCCAGACCACAGGAACCATCCTGAAGTTCTGGGCAGGAGATTCCCTGGATGTGTCACCTGCAGTGGGTAGCCAAAGGGCTGGAGAGACCTCAAAGGCTCTCCTGTCCCTGCCCAGCCACAGACAGGCAGCAGGGTGTGGGCACTGCTGCCTCCTCCTGCAGCCAGCCCGGTGAGTGTCCCCTCCTGGCCAGGTTCATTCCCACAGGCAGCATCCGTGCCCCAGGGCATTGCACCCTGCCCTGAGCATCACCCCCCACCCATGGGGACATCACCCCCAGCCACGGGGCATCGCCCCCTGCCCTGGGAGCCCCGAGGGTCGCAAGGGAAGGCTCAGGGTCCTCCTGCACCCAGGCTGCTGCCTGGCGCTGGGCAGGGCAGGGTCTGGGCCTCCAGCCCCCTCAGCTCCCCGTCGCTCCCAGAGCACCAAGTACTGTGAAGCACCATCGTGCCCAGCACCAATCTGAGCCACATGGACCATCTCCCCGGGCCAAGCAGCACACGGACCATCACCCCGGGGTGCCAGCACTGGGGTCAGCAGTCCATAGGGCACCAGCCAGCGCAGGCTCTGCCAAGCTGTGGGGAGGGACAGGGGCCACGGCCCCCAAGGGCATCCACAGTCCCAGGGCCCAGGCCAGGCACAGCGCTGGGAGCAGGATGAGCGCCCATTTTAGCAGCCCTGGGCTGGGCCCCGCTCCGGCCCCACGGCTGCGGGCTGGGGCAGAGGAGTCCAGGGCCCAGCTCTAAATCCTGAGCTCGGCCTCCTCAGGGGGCTCCAGTGAGTGCTCAGCACTGATGGTGGAGGTGGACGGCCCCTGTGAGATGCCGAAGGGCGAGACCACCGGGGAGCGGGCGGCCAGCGGGGACAGCGACGGGGAGAAGCTGGGCGACATGGCGGAGGACGAGATGGAGCCCTCGTGGCTAATGGGCGAGCGGCGCAGGGAGGACGGGTGCGGGAAGGTCCTGCCTGGCGGTGGCTTGGGGGGCACAGACTTGGCACCCGGATGGGCCACTGAGGTGATGAGGGGCGGGGGGTCGATGCGGGGCTTGGGCTCTGCCTTGGGCTTGGCTGGGAAGGGCTTGCGCAGGGAGCTCTCATCCTTGAGGCGGGCAATCTCCGTGAAGA